>NC_083422.1:27609077-27836577 GCF_020745735.1 Hemiscyllium ocellatum | reverse complement strand
TGTTATGTAGCTGTTTAGTTCAGTATGTTGTAATACAATAGCAAATAAAGGTTGATGGTTTGATCAGACCTGGTGGGAATCAATTATAAAATTGGCCACTAAAGTTTTATATTAAAAAAAACAAAAGACACAATATGCGTCTGCACTCAACAACTCTGGCCATCTTTCACTGCTACAGTGTTCCACTTGAATATTTATTTAATGTTCCTCATACTATTGTGATTGACATTCTATGCATTTTTAGGTTTTAGTTTTAAGTTCACCATATGCAGTGTTTCTTTTCATTTATTTGTCCTGCAGAACTCACTGGAAACTCATTACATCACCAAAAACATAAGTACATTCATGTTTGCAATAACATATGCTTTCAAAAACAAAAGATAATCTTCAATGTTGAAAGTGCTAATAACAATAACATATATCTTCAACATGTCACAGTTAGTTCCCAAAAGGCATAAATCATCTTGTCAATGACCTAAAACTCCTTTACAATTTTCATGGAGGCAGACCAGGTTTTTAATACATGGAACGTAATCAGCATAAGGGGGCCTTTTCAAAGATGAATTAAAAATTCCATACATCCACGACTGACTGTGAGTTCTGAAAAGCTCAAACCCTATAATCTCTCATTCTTAGCTGAGAGCCCAATCATCCATTAATCTCTTGAATTACCTAAGCCTCACTTAATTGACAGCTCTGACTGTTTGATCTCTGCTGTCAACTTTTAAATATTTTTCATTATTATTTACGCAAGGTTTTAGAATAGTTTCATTACAAGTGCTTATAGTTTCAACTATTGAAATTTCAAGGATTTTCAATTATTGTCACTTTCAACATCCTGTAATAGAAAGCAATTTCTTAAAATCTCCATGGAGTGGTATCAATGATTGACTGTCTTTAAAATATTTGTTCACATATTCAGAAATCACTTTGGCATTCAATGGGTGAATGGGAATGTGACTTCCACAGGGTGAAATGTTGGTCCATAGGAATGAATGCAAGGGCACAAAATTGTATGGGTGCTGTTTGAAATGATATTGCTTGATATGGGGCAGGGGCATTAGGGGTCATGTGGGGATGGTGGAGCGGGACGATGTGGTATGGTTGGGTCATGGGCAATATTGTGAGTGAAGTGGGTATGAGGGTTGATGGCCTTTTTGTTTTTAGTTTAACCAGGGTGAGGTTCACACAGAACTAGAGCAGAACATCCAAACTGCCTAAGTGGCACCTAGCTCCCCCCATGGAACAGTTGGTCCAAAGGTAGCCACCTCCCTGGAATAGTAGTCCTTGCTTTCCTGCCAGTTGCTCAGGAGCATTCGTACTGAGGAATAACTCAAGCCTAAATATCTCCCACTTTACAACCAAGCTAAACTAAAAGCTGCTGGGATTGGAAACCTAACCCTACCTGCTGTTTGGGTCACCTGCTGTAGTACAAAGAATTTGCCTATCATGTTATGGACAGAATTTTGTTGAAACCATTGTAGATGCTAACATATAGATTTCAGGTTTATTTAATTGTTCCCTTTGTTCAGGTTATGACTAAAATCTTTCGAAATGAGTTCTAGTTTTCCAAATGATTTGCAAATTTTCCAAAAAGAATGTGTGGAAATTCTCTTATTTTGGAACTAGCATTTTCAGCATTGAGAGGAAAAAATATTGTGTTTTCCGTTGTGTCATATAAACTGCAGATAAGTCAGGAGAAGATGCTTTATCATACAGTCTCTTTTTCTCCACCTATAATGCGGACGTCACCAAAATATCCAGATTGCCAAAAAGAATGTTATAGTGAACAACTGCTCAGAAATTCCATCCTTTGTTAGTACATAACCCCCAGATATATTGCAAAATGTGACATTTGCCTGTCACACTTCATGTAAGAGAGCCTAATCCTGAGAGAATGGAGGTGCAACATATTGGTGATCATGCATCATCCTGACTTGGAGCTATCACTGTTCCATCACTGTCATTAGATCAAACTCACAGCTTAACATCACTGTAGATTTATTTACATCACATGGGCTGCAGCAGTTTAAGAAGGCGGATCCCGGCCACCCTTTCAAGGGCAGTTAGGGATGTGCAATAAATATTAGGCTAGTTCACAAAGCCCACATCCCATGAATGAATATAAAAGAAAAACATCATGCCCACCGTATTTGCAGAGGCAGAGCAAAGCCGATGGAATATATAGACTCAGAAGGTCAATTAAGGGACTGAAAAAATGTCAGTGTTAAAAGCTTTGCTTCGGTATGGGCTGATTGAAAGAATTCACTGCTGTTCTTAAAAAAAATGTCACATTATCCTTTGTAAAATACTTAAGCCAGTTTGATATTATTGAAGCCAAAACAATATTTAGCTTCCACAAAAGGTTATATATATAAGTATTAATGAATTATCCAACTACTGGCTAGAATTATTGTATATTGATTTCTTTGTAAAGCACCAATTTTTCTTCAATGAATGTCAGTAATCCTGCAATATCTGCCCTGACAATGAAAATATTGATGTATAGTGCTGTCATAAAAATATTCTGCATGTCAGTTTTTCATTTCAGGAGCTGGACCGCTATAAATATATTCCAGCTGCAACACATTTCTACAATTATTGAAAACATCACAAACTAATTACAGAAAATAGCCATGTTCCAATGTGGTCTCTAACAATCCCCACAACAGATGAACACTATCCACAATATATCACAGAAGGGCACAAAGTCACCCTCAACGTGTGTGCTCTGCTTTATTCAGCAGAAGTATTGTTTCACAAAACGGTGATCAGATTTTTCAAAACAACACCACTGTGGGATTTCCATAATTATCAATTTTTAAACTAATGAGCCAACATTATTCCAAGAAGGTTTTTACGCCAAAAATCATTGGCTGCTATCAATACGAAACAGAGGATACTGCACCATTGGCAGTGAAAAGAACTACCTTTGTTTAGTTAGTGAGAAAGACCACAGAATGCACAAGGGATATCAGTATAATCAAATTGTCCAGATCTTTCTTACAAGAGAAATAGAATGCACATTTCATTGGCCACCTAAGTATTATTCTTTTTGTGTATGTGGTACTATATAGTAGGTTTTCCTCTTATATGTATTCCTTATACCTTTCACATCTATGCCTGTCCTCTTTCACCAGAAATGTGAATACTTCATGTTAAACCATCTGGTACTAGAAAGCGTGCATCCCCACTCTCACCCCTGGGAGGTCAGTGCAGTTTCACATAGATCTGATCTTGGGCTTGCTATCCTTTCTTCCTCTTTCTCTGGTTTTGTCCCTGCCCAAGTCTCCCTGGGGATGGAGTATGTGGGGACTATTACTCTCAAGGCCTTTCATGAATATTGCAGTATGTAAACTTCATAACTGATCACAGTAACAAAGTATTGGTTTTCATTATGTCATGCTTCTTCTGTTTTGATTGGGCCGTAAATTATATGGCTATTGGTGGGCATTGAATTCCGTCTATGGATAGTGGGATTTTTGATTATTTGTTCATGAGATGTGACGATCACTAGTAATTAAGGTTAATATTCATTACCCTTGAGAAGAAATTGGTATGCTATCTTCTTGAAATACTATAGTTCATTAAAAAAAATCCCAGTGCTTTTTCTCTCTCAGTTCATTTAAAATAGGGTTTATCTAATTTATAAAATCTCTAGAGTGTGGTAGCAAGCCATTTGGCTATCGGGTCCACACTGATCTTGTGAAGCGCATCCCACTCATATCCACCTCATCCCTGTAATCCTGCATTTCTTGTGACTAACCCACCAAACCTGCATACCTCTGAACACTGAAGGCAACTCTGCATGGCCAATCGATCAAATCTGCACACCTATGGACTGTGAGAGGAAATTGGAGAACCCAGAGAAAACTACGCGGGAGAATGTACAAACTCCAGTTTCCCAAATTTGGAATCAAACCTAGGTCTCTGGTGCTGTGAGGCAGCAGTACTAACCACTGAGCTACCATGTACTCTCAGTTGAATTTAAGCTTTCACCTGGAATTCCAATACTTTAGCCATTTTGTTTAATAACATGACTGGAGTGTGCACATCCTCAATAGACAGGAACTGGAGACCATGCTGTTATAAAGTCATAAATGTTTATTGGTTCCTTACACTATTTACAAGGTAGACTGTTGTAAGACATTCATCAGAACCTTTCTGTCAGGTTCCAGTAACATGTAATCTGACATCCTTGATAATGCATTCTAACAAATAGCTAAATAGTTATTAATACCTCATAAAAAATCTCTTCCCCATTACAGAGTCATAGAATCATAGAGATGTACAGCATAGAAACAGACCCTTTAGTCCAACTCGTCCATGCCGACCAGATATCCCAATCCAATCTAGTCCCACCTGCCAGCACCCTGCCCATATCCCTCAACCCTGCTTATTCATATATCCATCCAAATGCCTCATAAATGTTGTAATTGTCCCATCTTCCTCCACCTCTTCTGGCAGCTCATTCCATACATGTACTGCCCTCTATGTGAAAATGTTGCCCTTAGGTCTCTTTTATGTCTTTCCCCCCACCCCAAACCTAAACCTATGCCCTCTAGTTCTGGACTTCCTGGCCCCAGGGCAAAGACTTTGTCTATTTACCCTCTCCATGCCGCTCATAATTTTGTAAAGCTCTATAAGGTCACCCTTCAGCCTCCGATGCTTCAGGAAAAACAGCCCCAGCTTGTTCAGCTCCTGCCTACAGCTCAAATCCTCCAACCCTGGCAACATCCTGTACAGCTGCAACATGACCTCCCAACTCCTGTACCAATAAAAGAAAGGATATCAAACGCCTTCTTCACTATCCTATCTACCTGTGACTCCACTTTCAAGGAGTTATGAACCTGAACTCTAAGGTCTCTTTGTTCAGCAACACTCTCTAGGATCTTACCATTAAGTGTATAAGTCCTGCTAAGATTTGCTTTCCCAAAATACAGCACCTCGCATTTATCTGAATTAAACTCCATCTGTCACTTCTCACTTCTCACTTCACACATCTGGTCAAGATCCTATTCTATTCTGAGGTAACCCTCTTCGCTGTCCACTACATGTTCAAGTTTGGTGTCATCTGTAAACTTACTAACTGTACTTCTTATGCTCACGTCCAAATCACTTATGTAAATAACAAAAAGTAGAGGACCCAGCACTGATCCTTGTGGCACTCTACTGGTTACAGGCCTCCAATCTGAAAAACAACCCTCCTCCACCACCCTCTGTCTTCTACATTTGAGCTAGTTCTGTATCCAAATCTGTAGTTTGCCCTGTATTCCATAAGACCTAACCTTGCTAATCAGTCTCCCATGGGGAACCTTGTTGAACACTTTACTGAAGTCCATATAGATCACATCTACTACTCTGCCCTCATCAATCCACTTTGTTACTTCTTCAAAAATCTCAATCAAGTTTGTGAGACATGATTTCCCACGCACAAAGCCATGTTAACTATCTCTAATCCATCCTTACCTTTCCAAATACATGTACATCCTGTCCCTCAGGCTTCCCTCCAACAACTTGCCCACCACCAATGTCAGGCTCACAGGTCTATAGTTCCCTGGCTTATCCTTACCACCCTTCTTAAACAGTGGCACCACGTTAGTCAACCTCCAGTCTTCTGGCAGCTCATCTGTGACTATCGATGACAATATTTCAGCAAGAGGCCCAGAAATCACTTCTCTAGCTTCCCACAGAGTTCTCAGGTACACCTGATCAGATCCTGGGGATTTATCCACCTTTACGCATTTCAAGACATCCAGCACTTGCTCCTCTGTAATATGGACATTTCGCAAGATGCCACCATCTATTTCCCTACAGTCTATATCTTATATATCCTTTTCCACAATAAATACTGATGCAAAATACTTGTTTAGTATCTCCCCCATTTTCTGCAGCTCCACACAAAGGCCACCTTGCTGACCTTTGAGGGGCCCTATTCTCTTCCTAGTTACCCTTTTGTCCTTAATATATTTGTAAAAACCCTTTGGATTCTCCTTAATTCTATTTGCCAAAGCTATCTCATGTCTCCTTTTGCCCTCCTGATTTCCCTCTTAAGTATACTCCTACTGCCGGTATAATCTTCTCAGGATTCACTCGATCTATCCTGTCTATACCTTACATATGCTTCCTTCTTTTTCTTAACTAAACCCTCAATTTCTTTTGTCATCCAGCATTCCCTATATCTACCAGCCTTTCCTTCCACCCTAACAGGAACATACTGTGTCCGGACTCTCATCATCTCATTTCTGAAGGCTTCCCATTTTCCAGCTGTCCCTTTACCTGTGAACATCTGCCCACAATCAGCTTTTGAAAGTTCTTGTCTAATCCTGTCAAAATTGGCTTTTCTCCAACTTAGAACTTCAACATTTATATCTGGTCTATCCTTTTCCATCACTATTTTAAATCTAATAGAATTATGGTCGTTGGCCCCAAAGTGCTCCCCCACTGACATCTCAGTCACCTGCCCTGCCTTGTTTCCTTAGAGTAAGTGTATTTTTGCACCTTCTCTAATAGGTACGTCCACATACTGAATCAGAACATTTTCTTGTACACACTTAACAAATTCCTCTCCATTTAAATCCTTAACAAAATGGCAGTCCCAGTCTATGTTTGGAAAGTTAAAATCTCCTACCATAACCTGCCTTACAGATCGCTGAGATCTCCTTACAAGTTTGTTTCTCAATTTCCCTCTGACTATTAGCAGGTCTATAATACAATCCTAATGAGGTGATCATCCCTTTCTTATTTCTCAGTTCCACCCAAATAACTTCCCTGGATGTATTTCCAGGAATATCCTCCCCCAGCTCTTTATTCAATCCATAAACTAGTCAAAGTTTTATTCTATTCCTACTAACTCCCCAACCCCAAAGTCTATCTCAGGCCCTCCAAGTCAGAGAGACATTGGAGCTTAGTATTTACTTTCAGATCTCCAGCATCTGTTGTTCTTTGTTTTATTACAGAAACTTAGCTAATGTTACTGACTAGATCCTTGTCTCTCTAGCGGTAGGAGATAGAAACATACACTTTCTGCAGAGGAAGGATGTGAATAATCCAGAGCTGCTTGATGCATTTTCCCTTTCATATGGGTAGAATATCCTGGTTTGCAAAGGCCACTTGCTGGTTAAGACCAAAACCAATCAGTTGCATCTGAGGTCACTGTGGTCAGTGTTGGCCACATAAGACCAAAGACTCACCAAAGAACTCAACATTCAGCTAGGTCAGCTTTGTTCCAGGACCTATATAGACTTCCCAGGATGGAGTGCTGGTAGTTCCTTAAACTTATGATGACAGTTGAATGTGGCAGTATAGTTTGTTTAATAGTTATCCTCCTGCCAAAACTAATCCAGGCTGTCTCTGTGATATCAGATTGAAGAGTAAATGGGAAACTTGGACCCTGAGTATGAATCTCCCACCCATCAAGAGCATTGAAGGAGTAAGGATGTTGTGATTTGGAGGTGCCAGTGTTAGACTGGTGTGTGCAAAGTTAAAAATCACACAATACCAGGTTATAGTCCAACAGGTTTAATTGGAAGCACTAGTTTTCGGAGCCCTGATGACCACCTGATGAAGGAACAGTGCTCTGAAATTTAGTGCTTCCAAATAAACCTGTTGGATTATAACCTGGTGTTGTGTGATTTTTAACTTTGTATAAAGTGTGGATTGTATGGTGAATTTGAGACTACGGTCATAACCAGAGAACTTGCCACAGACTCAAGTGACTACTGTGACCTCTTTCACAATGAAGTTTGGTAACCATTAGCAGCTTGCAGGTAGGCTGGCTTTCAGGAGCCATTGTGTTGGATTTGAAATAAATATGCTCTTAACCTAGTGGAAGAGGCTGTAATAATCGTGGGTAGTTCTGAGTCAGAGTGTACCAATGTTTAGATTCTTGATTATAGTGAAAGTCCTTTGCTGTTGTGGGTTCTAACATCAAGCTTACTCCATACAAACGGGATTAATTGCTGTGCACCCAATTGATTCATGAAGTAGTTACCAATTCCTGTAAAGCATTGGATTTTGTCTCATTCAGAGTAGTGTAACTTCCTGAATTTTCTTGACTTAGTAAACCAGATGAGTTATTCCAACAATCAACAATGGATTTATGGTCATCGTTAGACTCTTATTTTGTGATTTTTTAAAAATTGAGTTCAAATTCTACCAACTGCCATGATTGTTCTTTGAACCCAGGTCCAAAGAACATGACCTGAATCTCCAGATTAACAGTCCAGCAATAATATCACTGACCATCACCTCACCTTCTGATTGATTTGATTGGTCAAAATACTAGGCTTTAAGTAAACACACACTTTGTTTTTACATGGCAGTTGAAATGTAAAAGAAAACTTGCATAATTTTTACTGTTTTGATAAATGTAATTAAGAATTATATACTTTAACTTCTACTCATCAACTGTTCCAATATGAAAACACTCTTAACAAAGGCAAAATCAGCAAAACAGATTTCCCTCACTTGCTACCCACTCCAATGCAGGAGAAGGAACACTGACAAAATGAATCTAACAGCTGAGAGAGAAATCAAGGTTTTGCAGCAACAGAGAGAGAACTGTATCTAGCAGCATTAACACCAAAGTCCCAACTTTAACAACTGAAAGCAAAACCTAAAACTATGGGTCTGCGTAAGATTGACCCCACTCAATCATGCTTCTTTTCTCTAATTAAAAAAAATCAAAGTTATTTGCTCAGTTTTCCATGGATTAGACACATCTGGACCAGATTTAAAACACATAAAGGACTTGAATATTTTTTCTTCCTTTATAATGAAGAGTGGCAGTAATTTGGCTTTGTAACTTTAGTGGAATGTCCCTGGGTCATGGAGTTGGATTATAGATGGCTGGAGGTACCCAGGTTTCAGCCAGGATGTGGTATTAAAAAGGATTCATGCTCCTAATAATGTATCCAATTCAAATTTTATCCTGTGACCATTAACTGTCCTTTTGGTGGTACAAAAATGCCTTTAGATTCTTTGACATCAACCAAAAGAAGTAATTGACACAGACAAGATTTTATAGTGTTCTAGAAGTTGTTGCTGGGAGTAGCGACATTGTACATTTTCAGTCTTGAGTTGAAAGCTTTCGGGCATGGCAGACTGTTTGAAAATGCTTCCTCATTTGACAAGAGTGTAATTCTGGATTAATGGCTGACTGGGCATGATGATGATGTGATCACTTCCCCCAAAACAGAAGGATCCAACAACCACTGTGGCCACACCCTGTCTCGTCCTGTTCTGCTCATTGACAGGCATCCTGAGTGGTCCTGACCTTAAACTGATAACTGATGAGACCCATATTGAAAGGAAACAATACTTGCTGAAGAGTGTTTCATGGATCTGTCAAACTTTTCCTGGTCTGTATAAATACCTTGTTTCAAATTATAGTGCAAGTAAACAATAGTAGGGATAGATTAGAGTCGTGCTGGAAAAGCACAGCAGGTCAGGCAGCATCCGAGGAGCAGGAAAATCGATGTTTCGGGCAAAAGCCCTTCATCAGCTTTTTACCTGATAGTAGGAATTCTGCCTATCTAGCCATTCCTTCCTTGAGTTCCTGCTATTTTAAAATGTCAGTGACATAGCTACCAATTGTGTAGAGTGAGGGACAGACCTGCTCCATGTCTGGCTTCTCTATAAGTCTGGAGGCTGCATGGCAATGTCAGCTACTCCAATGCATGGCCTGGACACAGCCATGCTCCTGCTCCAGCTTCTTGGGAAGGAGAAAGGCTTTCTCCATATGGCAGAGTGGAGACATCTCTATGCATCTATGTTCATTTGTCACATTGCTCCATTTGCTGCTTCAGGTGCTTCTTAAATGTGCTGAGAGGAGCAGATTGCTTTTCAGCTTTCCTGTCTTTTTCAGCTTCTATGGGGATCCTTGATAAGTCAATTGCAATAATACTATGACTGGTGTCAGCATGTTATTAATAAAAGAGAGTCAGAAAACATGCAGTAATACATAAATAATCTTTCTCTTTCAAGTTCCGTGATCTTTCATCACTGATCCTGCATGCCAACAATTAGCAATAATAGCTGTTACATATAGCACTCCTAACATAAGAAATTCCCTTAGGTTCTTCACAGAGACATTATAAAACAAAACGATGCTCCAAACCACAGTAAGACACATTAAGAAAGATGATCAAAAGCTTGGTTAAAGAGGTAGATTTGAGGAGAAAAGTGAGCTGTAGAATAAGGGATGTACAAGGAAGAAGGTTCAGAGTTTACAGCCCCGTCAGTTGAAGGCCATGGTCACTAAAGCTCAAGGAGATGACAGAGATTAGGAATGCAAAACGATGGGGGTGATTGAAATCAAGCATGAGAATTTAAAATTAAGATGTTGCTTAACCTGTAAGTCAGTGAGCATGAGGGTGATGAGTGAATTGGCCTACTGTGAGTTAAGACACAGGCAGCGGAGTTCTGAATGATGCCAAGTTTTTGGAGGGTAGAGTGAAGAAGATCAGCTATGAGCACATAGTTTTGACGTGGTGATAACAAAGGCATGAATGAGGGTTTCAGCAGAAAATAAAATGGGGAGAGGTTGGGTAACGTTAAGCAAGTTTCCTTACTGATAACTCATCTTGGGTTCAAATATGACACAAAAGTTGTGAACACAATACATCAGTCTCAAATTGTTCCCAGGGAAAAGGATGCAATCAGTGGTTAGGAATTGACATTTCTTTACACTGTATATTTCCATTCAATGGCTGTTACAAGGCTTGTCAAACTCATCTCCATCATGTGTTAGATGGATACTCTGGATCATGCCCATTCTCGTTATCTTTAGGATGATTGCTCCATTTCCCCTAAAGAGATTGTCATTATGGAGACCAAGTTCACCTCTAAAATGAAATTATGGAATGACTGGACCTAGGATCCTTTCTGTTCTCGTTGACCAATAGTCAAACTATGTTCCTATACAGTCTGAAGGATCTTCTGTGATAGTGACTTAGCTATGGCTTTGCAAAATATAAATATTCTATCCTGTACTTCAACCTTGGTATTCAGATATGTTGCTTTTCCTGGATGATAAGCTAACCTTATATAAATCAGAAAAAATCCTTTATAATCAATAAGGTGTTTCATTAATGATTTGTTCACTGTAACTTGAAACTTCATTTGTTGTAACCAATTTATCAAAAGTTTATTTCACGAGTCTTTGAGCCTGGGTATTACTATTATTAGTTGTAGTATGGATAAGCCTATTCTCAGAACAGTTGTAGCTCAATGTAATAACATTGACAACTGTGTCATTCCTTGTTGGAAGACGTTTTAGTCCAAGTCATTTTTAAAATTACCTTAAAGAGTCAAAGATATCATAGATTCAACATTTTTGTAGGTAATTCTGGTAATCTCACAATAGTTTAAAGAAACCTTTTTCCTACTTCTGACAAAGTTCTGTAATACATTATTAGGAAATTAGTTACACACAATATTTTGCTATTTCCTGAAAATTAACAAGTAAATAAAACACAGTTTTCTTAATTCAAAGGAGCTCATTTTCCCCATTTAATTCAACTGGGACATAACTTTTCATTTAACTGACTTTCTGTATAAGTATTATATTTCATCTCTGTTTGTGCCATGAGGAGAGATCCCATGTTATGTCAGCAAACAGCATTTTATTTCATAGTGACTGAAGCTATAGTACACATAAAGGTACAGATAATTGCTCAGCTTGCATAACAGATAGCACTGTTTGTGGATTCTAAATTTAAACAGCTGTCAAATGACTTCAGGCCAATAGATTACTTGCCAGAACATCTCTCCCTGGTTGCAAATTTGGGACTAGAAGCAATGATCGAAGTTGAGTTTCCAAATATCAGGTATCAGCAGTGACTCAGTCAGTGGTAGCTTTCCTGGTATGGCTCTTAGGGCACAATGGTGGTTTCCCTACATTAGATTTCAGGGAACCTGGGTTCAAGTCCCACATCCACCAGATTTCTATGACAACATCTCTGAGCAAGTCCATTACAAATTATCTAGTCTGAATGTCTGAGTTAGTGGATTGCACACTGATGTCCAAAAACAAAATCTAGGCTGACATCTGCAGTGTAATATTCAGGGAATGCTGCACTGTCAGGTGTACCATGTTTCAGGTGGGATACTAAACTGAAACTGCTTCCTTTCAGATTTTTCGCAATGACTTCCATTACATATTTTGAGCTGAGGAGTTTATTTTTATTCTATTCATTATTTTATGGGATATTAATGGTTTTGGCAATATTTGTCCCTCACGAACATAACTAAAAACAACAATGTAGGTCACATGGGTTCAACCACACACTGTAATGGAGAATTGGCAGAAAACACCCAACATAATTTCAGTACAATGTGACACTTAGTGGACAAAGTCAAGTCTTCCACATAATTAGGTCATTAATAGTGGACGGTGGATGTCTGCTCTGAGGGCTGCCAGATAAACAAAGGTGGTTGGCTGTACATCATAAACAGCATTCCCAGGAGCAATGGCTGGTGCCGGGAACACATTGATCCCTGGTAAAGTGCCATTGCTGGATCCTTAGGGGCTAGTGAGTATGGACAGGTTGGGATATACAGGGGAGGGTGAGGTCTCACATGGTGAGCTAGGGCGAGGAAGGGGGTCAGATGCAAAGACAGTGGAGTGACCTTTAGTTGACAAACCCCTTCCTAATACTGGGTTGTTTGATTAGATACTTGGTGCATTTAAAAGAGATGTTTCCCTGGAATGCTACCAGCAAACATGAAAGGTTTAGTTGGACAGCTTTTATGATATACAGAAGCCCTGGTGAACTTGAGAAAGTCTATGGGGTATGATTAAATCCCAGTGTGCAGGGAGATTGTTGCTTTTAACTGGATCGTGGAGAGATTGTAATGAGGTCAGCCAGGTGGACCTCATAGAATATGAGTTCCCTGAATGGAGCTGTTAACCTGGTATAATCAGGGAGCCCTGGCTGGCAGAGAGGTTCATTCTTAGAGCTGGCACTGAGGAAGCTGGGCCAGTGTCATGATCATTACATTGTGGTTACCAGAAAGAAGTGACGTAAGCAAATAAGATAATAAACATGTGGCAATCAGTACGTAGCACAGATCAACCAGACTGTATTCATTGTGTGTGCCAGTATTTTAAGAATGGATAAAATCTATTTGACTAATGACAAATTACCAAGCCCACCAAGGCAGTGCCATGCTGGGTCCATGATTAGCACTGCTGCCTCTCAGCACCAGTAACCTGGGTTCAATTCCAGCCTCAGGCAACTGTCTATATGTAGTTTGCACACTGTCCCCATGTCTGTGAGGGTTTCCTCTGGGTGCTCCAGTTTCCTCTCACAGTCCAAAGAGGTGCAGGTTATGTGGATTAGCCATGCTAAGTTGCCCATAGTGTCCAGGGTTATATGGATTAGCCAAGGAAACACAGGAATAGGATAGGGGGTGAGTCTGGGTGAGTCTGGGTACTGATTGCCACATTTTCAGAGAGTCAGAGTGGATTTGTTAGGCTGAATGGCCTATTTCCACAATGTAGGAATCTTATGACATGATAAGTGTAGATCAAGGACTGGATTTTCCTTTTGGGTACAAATTTTATAAGTCAGACTGATTTTGCATTGCACAAACTCCACTCCTGACTGGTCTATTACTGTGCCTATGCTTCTTTTTTATCTTTTTCTGTGCAGGCTTTGGGTCCATGGTGATGTTCGCTGAATGTCTATTAATCAACAGACAGGTACAGGTCTTCATTGTTTCCAAGTATCAAAATAGTTTTTCTTTTAAATCAGCCAGAGGTCTCATCATAGTTTAATTGCACTGTAAAAGGTAACAGCACAGGTTGAATGTACATTTTGTAAAACATTTCACTGTATTGCAGTACTTTCTCCATTTGAAAAGTACTGTAATGCATGTGGACAATTGCACAACACTAATCAACACTGACCAATGCATGGATCAGTTTCACTATGATGGACCATTGCATTAAAAGCAATCCACATCATAATATTTTCTACTTAACTTTCACAGTGTGCCAAACTCCTCAGCTGGATAGCCATATCCTTTATGAGCTCTCAAACCTGCTATGGCTCTCATGGATTTCCAAAAACCCGCACCAACAAACTAAATGGGGTAGGGGTAGAAATTCAATTTTTGCTCCAGGACATGATCTCAGCAAGATGGGTGTATGTTTTGCATAATAGGCTTTTCTGACCCAAGAAAGGGCCAGAGGACCACAGTGCATGATTGGGAATGCAGACAAAAATAAGGTTTCCTCCCAAAAATGATGAAGTATAGTCTTTCACACAGTGAAACACACTACTGAAACCAGGTGAAAACTTGGCCTCAAAAGAGGAAGCAGCATTAAAGAAAGGCAGTTTCCAAGGTTGAAAAGAGATGGTCACATTGCCTTGGATTGAAGATAGATCCTTAAAATGTGAACAGACAAGCTGATCAATTCGTAAACAGCAATGGTAGCAAAGGGAAGTTGCTTCATTATGTGCTGTATACAATCAATTGACAGGAAAATTCCTCTACAACACAATAGAAGATATTCTCACACTTGCATGATTTACACACAACAAAGGATGTTCAGACTGGGTGCAAATCGTAACTAACTGACAAAGGAAAAAAAATAAAAGAAACAAAGGGTACAAATCAGCTTTGCTAATATCAAGTAAACATGCCCTTTGGTTTCCAAAACAGCCTCTGGGTAATATTTTAAAAAAAGATATTTGCTATATTTAGCAGTGCTCTCAGTTTATCAATACATTAGGAAAGAATAACAGCATTCCTGGGCCAAAATAAACCCTCAATCTGTCTCCCATTCATTTCACATCTTACTGCACTAACATATGTAGCTGACCAATTGTTTTTACTCACTTTCTTTATTCTACACTCTCTTTACACTAATAAGGATGCTCATGCTAGTGCATTTTTCATTTGGTCCATCTGCTCCCATTATGGCTCAGTTCCAACCTGCCAGACGTCCCTAAGTACCAATCCACATAAAGTCAGCGTATCTTCTTTAAGTTACTTTGGGATCTGAATGCTTGTCTCCCATATGAACGCACTGTTGACGATATATTGTGTTTCTTATTACTCAGTCTAGTCTACCATTATCTTCCAATATTGTAAAACATCTAAAATGATACCTACTTGACAAAACCAACTGTTTCACTGACTATTATGAAGTTGTTCCATCACTTTACATTGCATTACTTAGACGATAATACTACTAGAATTAGGCCTTTATAGAAACTAAAGTCCAAGAAGCTGTACATATTGCAAAAACAAAGAAAAACCTTATGCTTATGCACTATGAATAATATGTATTATACCAGTAGGGGTCACTAATACAATAAATTTCTATAATGCCCTTCTGCCCCTTCTGATTAACCTCTTTAACAAACACAAGATACACATTACGCAACTTCTTATCAATGCTACATAATTGCAAACATCATATAATTTATTTCCAGTTAAAGCTGTAGCAAACCGAAAATAAATGTAAGAGTGAGAGTATTTTTTTCATAAGTATTTGATGGATGTGCATCATTATTGCTTTATTGTTTTGTAGCAGATTTTTATTTTAAAAAGAAAATAGTAAGGCTTGTTTCATGAACTAATGTTTGCTTATGCAGACTATCTGCTGATTGGCACGATGTAATTATATTGGATTATATAAATAATTTAAATTTAGAAATGTACTTAAGTGGGTCAAGTGTTGTAATTTCATATATCTTCCTAATCATCTCACATTGTGACATACTACAGTGAACTTATTTTATTTATGCATTAAAATATCACAAGCCAAATACTGATCACCGTTGATTGAATAACTAAGTTGCCCATAACAAACCTTTAAAAAATGTTTCTGTCTGATGTTATCCTAATATTAATGCTACCCTTAAATCAAAAATGTACATTAAATCTCATGTACATTCACCCATGTCATTTTAAAAATTACAGAGCCAACACGTCCCTTCTCATGACTCAGATTATTGAGTTTTTGAAGTTGCAAGTGAAATAAAAACAATGTTACTTTGATTCAGAACACAAGATTGAATAACATGTCTGAATAAAGATGTGTATTCTGACTTTCTTTAATATTTAAGTCAGACATTCATTGATTTGTTTCTTGTTTTCAGCAGACCTTGACACATGATAAAATAAATCATAAAAATAAAATGTGGTGGTAACATCGTTTATGGACTTCATATAGTCATCAATCTCTGGCTGTGAGTGAATTACCACTGCAGCCAAAGATCTATGCCTCCTAGATTCCAATAGCATACAAGCAAGTTTTTTTTTCCCCACAGCTACTTCAAATGCTAGTGACTGATAAGTATCATTATAGTTTTTTTGAGAGTCTGTTTTATAGGATGTTGCGAAGTGTTGGCATGTGTTTCCAAAGGGCAGGTTTTATCAAGCTCCTTCCAGGTTAAAGTCAATGTGCAGAATCTTACAGGGCAGGTACAAGTTGCCACTTGAGCGGTACTGTCATTGCCATGCCAATACTACAGGAAGCTTTATGCCAAAGTTTGTGAGAAGATTTGTAGCTCGGGTGCTTGTTGTTGTGGTTCTGTTCGCCAAGCTGGGAATTTGTGTTGCAGACGTTTCGTCCCCTGTCTAGGTGACATCCTCAGTGCTTGGGAGCCTCCTGTGAAGCGCTTCTGCGATGTTTCCTCCGGCATTTATAGTGGTTTGTCTCTGCCGCTTCCGGTTGTCAGTTCCAGCTGTCCGCCGCAGTGGCCGGTATATTGGGTCCAGGTCGATGTGTTTGTTGACTATTGACCTGGACCCAATATACTGGCCACTGCAGTGGACAGCTGGAACTGACAACCGGAAGCAGCAGAGACAAACCACTATAAATGCCGGAGGAAACATCACAGAAGCGCTTCACAGGAGGCTCCCAAGCACTGAGGATGTCACCTAGACAGGGGACGAAATATATGCAACACAAGTTCCAGCTCGGCAAACAGAACCACAACAAGCTTTATGCCAAAATGGCTGGTCAGAATGAAACTAAAAATAACTTGCACACTTCAAAAGATTGAAAACATTGTTCAGCAATGTATCACAAAGCAGAATTGGTTATCTGAAAAGCACTACCCTTACAAACACAACGTCCAGAAGCCAAAACCTACTCAACTAAGAGCACCTCATCATCACATTTAATATCAGGTTCATATATGTTAAATTCTTAACTTACTTCTGTATTTTAAATGTCAAAGCATTGAACAATTGTAACCATAAGGGTGAAGATAAACAAAATACAGATGAAGACTGATGGAAGGCTTTGAGAAACATAAACATCAGCATGGATCAACTGGGTGAAATGGTCTGTTTCTGTACTGTATATTCTAGGACTTGGTTCCAAAATCAGTAAAATAGCGAGGACACTACCTTTTGGTCTTGCAGAAAGCTAGCCATGAAGATCTAGGGATTATTGCAGCAACTTTTTTCCATTTTCCCAACTGCACTTTGAACTTGACACCAAGGTGTCTATAGGTATTCAGCGGTAAAAACAGCCAACCACTGAAGTATTCTCACAGCCAACAACCAGAAAGTCAAATGCACTGACATCCTTCACTTTCAGTTAATTTTAACAAGAGTGAAATAAATGATTGTAGCACACACAGGGCATTAAGGTAGAAGTTGAAGTAACTCGCTAGCAACCTTTTCTTTGAAAATGAAAGCCATAACTTTTATTATAACAGGAGATGTTGATATTTTGCAGATACAAAATTTGTTTTCCAGGACTGAAGAGGGTTATTGGTAATTATGAGTAATTATGAATTCAGCACATCAGTAAAATCACAGAGCAGAATATTCCCAGCCTTTATGGATGTGCGCAATGGTAAGGAAAATATCCTGAGATTGGTAAAAGGAGATTCTCAGCATTGAGAAAAAAAAAGATTTTCCAACCAGGTTGTTACAATGATATGAGAAACTCAGTGGTGAACAATGCGAGACTGTTCTGCTTGTATTTACATTTCATGATTACCTGTTCTCTCTCATTTATTTGCAGATTGCTTTTCTCCCATATAGCGGAAATAAACTACTTATCAAGAATTCCCAACATGAATGTCTGAGCAGGAACTTGGCAGCCCCAGCTCACCTCTTTCATCCTCTGGGTCTTCATCTTGGCTAGCATTCCCCAACTTCTACAGGCAAGCTTCATGGGCAGTGACCACCTGCACCCCCCCTGCTGAGGTTGGCATCAAACAGGCACTAGCCTCACCACATCATCTTGGCACATTGCTGATGCACTTATAGTTCAGTTCACTACTTCCATATTGCACTTTGAGCCCATCGACGACACTTTATATTGTAATGCTGCTGCCAGCTACAAGAATAGGTCAGAGTCTAGAAATCCTGCAGTGAATAATTCACCTCCCGATTCCTCAAAGCACAAGTCAGGAGTGAGATAGAATGCTCCCCACTTGCCTGGATGGGGGCAGCTTCAAGAACACTCAAGAAGCTTGACACCATCCAAGACCAAGCAGCCCACTTGATTGGCACCACATTCATCAACATTCACTTCCTCTAACTCCAATACACAGTACTAGCATTGCATACCATCTACAAAATGCAATGCAGAAATGCACCAATGCTACTTTTACAGCACTTTCCAAACCTGATTCCATTTAGAAGGATAAGGGCTGCAGACACACCACCAACTGAAAGTTCCCCTCCAAGCCACCCACCATCCTGACATGAAATGTATTGCCGTTCCTTTACTGTCACTTGGTCAAAATCTTGGAATTCCCTCGCTGAGGGCATTGTGGGTCAACTTAAAGCACATTGACTGCAGGAATTCAGTAGGCAGCTCATCACCACCTTCTCCATGCCAACTACAGATGAGCAATAAATGCTGAGGCAGTCAGCAAAGTCACATCCCAAGCACCTACCTATGGATCAGAGCAAGATGCATCACAAGCTTTTAATGTGCTTTCTTAGCACTATCTCAGTTCCCAGCTATTTGGATGCTCCCAGCATCTATGCCCTGCCTTGGATTTTATGCACAATGATACCTCTTCCACAACTTAAAGGCTCACGGTATTTATGTCACGCCTGTCACCACAACCTAGTTCCCTGTCACCACAACCCAGGTAGTAGGGCACAGTCACTCAAGTCCAGTAAAACTCATCCAGAAATTAATGGCAAGCAGTTGGGGAGATGTACAAAGATCAGTTAAGGGTCTGATCACCCAGCAATTGGAGTTATCATTCCAAGTTGAGCCAGGAAAGGGCAACAGTCAATGTTGAATGCACTTTAAGGGATCTGTCCACTGAAACCAAAGGGTCTATTGCTGTTGCAGGCAATTTGAGGAAATCAATTGAGGAGGTTGGAGGCTTCCTAGGATTATTGTTCCCTCTAATTTTCTTTGCAATTGCACAGGCATTCAAGTTCTATGCACAGAAACACAACTTCCGGAATGGAAATCAATGTTACGATTGGCATGCTGATATTGATTGGTGTGCACAGAACCTTGAAATGGCTGCACAAGTGGCTAGCCATGCAAAGTATGAGGAACATTGCCTGGGATACAAAGGGAACAATAATTGTGAATAAGGGTTACTCAATATACAGGGAGACAGTAAAACATTGGAGGTCAAGGGTTATTATAGGGTGGGGCATCGCCAACAGGGTGAAAGTGAGGACTACAGATGTTGGAGATTACAGTCAAGATTAGAGTGGTGCTAGAAAAACACAGCACATCAGGCAGCATTCGAGGAGCAGGAAAATCGACGTGATGAAGGGCTCCTGCCCGAAAAACTGATTTTCCTGCTCCTTGGATATTGTCTGACCTGCTGTACTTTCCCCGCACCACTCTAATCTTGACATCACCAACAGCAAATGAGCACCCTGGTTTTGATGAAGGGATATCATGATGGTTGTCATAACTGAACTGTAGACCAGGTGATTGTGGATTGAGTGAGGAGGTGAAGACTAAAATGAAAGAATTGGGTGGGAACATGCAGAAGCTCAAATCTGGGGGAGTCAACACGCAGTGCAATGAAGCAAGGGACATGATTAATTGACAGACTGAGCCCATAACTCACTCTCTGTAGTGTTACTGTGACACCTTCCATTCTCACTCAAATCACTAAAGTGCATTGAACATGAAAATGGTGCAATCACAGCATGAGTTGGTGGAGTAAGCTACTTTGTTGTCTCTGGGCAAGTGGGTTTTAATTGTGAATGATTTGAGCCTCTTCAAGGAGCAATTACATTAATCAGGCATTTACACAGTACAGGTTCAAGACATCTATAATGACAGAAACCTGCATATGAACACATGCAGTGGCCAACTATGTGAGGTACAAATCCTGGTCACAGTCTTGGCCACACCATTGGTCATTACAGATTGTGTGCAGTCACCTTGGTAAAAATCACAGGCAATTTAAAAATGTCATCTGTAGACCACAAGGTTTACAAAAACAATCCTCATTCAATGCACAAAGATATGAAAGTGCTTTTCTCTCATCTTGAACTGTAACATATTTGACAACATGCTTTTGTGTACAATGCAGTCTATCTTGATGGTGTGGAGGTGGGGTGGGGACAGGTTTCAGGAATCCTACCGACTTATAATCTCCTACTGTCTTTGCACAATATGGCTTGTTCTGTATGTATTGCAATAACATCTATTATATAAAAAGGTCAGTGTACCAGTGCCCTCATTGCTGGAGTCTTTCATGTCCCACTGAACAGAGGACTATGCTAAGCAGTCATTTGTACGTGATGACTATGCAGACTGATCATAATTCTAAGCAGCTCTTCTGTTTCTGATATTCCCTACATTGTTTCAATTGAATTGTCCACCAAAGGATCCAGCCACAGCAAAAGAGCTGGGAGAGTGACAGTAGTCTTCTGGGAAGGAAGATGAAGACATTAAGCAGGAGGAGCATCACTTCCCTATGATAGAAAAATGCAACACTGGGTTCAACGAGCCAGACTGTACTTTATTAATATTGGTTGCCTTGGTACTGAGTTGGGTGAAGTTATCATTCCACGCCTTTCACTTAGTTATTGTTTGAAAGGCAAGCAGCACCTATTCAGAACAAGGAGAAAACACAGCTTTTTTGCTTATTTCTTTGTTCCTGCTGCTGATTAATAAAGGTTAGTGTTTGCAATTGTCTGTGCAGCTCTCACATTAGGTAATGACAAGCTATTCTGCTAGACGGGGAGTTAGGGAAAGAGTGGCACTATAGAAAGGATCCTAATATGCCACCATGGATGGGTAGCCTGCGTAGTTTCACTCTTGTAGCTACAGTTACAATGACAGTTGATCAAACATTTCACTGAGCATGTGCCAATTTCAAAAGATGCTGCCAGTTCCAGAGCAACAATCAGCAGATCACTGACATTTTCACAGTCATGACTACTATAATATGTAGATCCATGTGATACTATGCATTTTGCAAGATATTGATTTAATATTTAAAGGATTATAAATGATGCAAGGAATGTTTCTTATGCCAGATTAATTAATCTGAAGCTCATACGAATTTCATTTTAAGTTCTTGACAGATGGAATTGCCTGAATTTTGCTATCCCAAGTTTGCCGGCTCCATCAATTTTCTAATCAACTTTGTTTCTGTTTTTAAAATGTCAAAAAGCACAGAAGTAATCAGCAATAAAACAATTGCTGCAATGAGCAGGAAACAAAGAATAATTTTATATAGAATAATATGGATTAAATTTGTCAAGAAATGCAAGGCCAGAATTTGTTAAGGATTCATTGTAGCTGAAAATGTGTTGCTGGTTAAAGCACAGCAGGTCAGGCAGCATCCAAGGAACAGGAAATTCGACGTTTCGGGCCAGAGCCCTTCATCAGGAATGATTTCAGCTCTGATCTCCAGCATCTGCAGACCTCACTTTTTACTCAAGGATTCATTGTAGCCAGAGAGTCACCTGCATTGGCTCCTCTTCCCACTTCCACACCATTACAACCACAGCTCCCATAAATTTATCCTTGGTCCCCTTCCATTTTCCGTCTGTGCCTCTCAGAGACTTTGCCTGAAAGAAATGCTAGATTCTAGCTATCTTGTCATCACCTCCCTTAACCTTTCCTGTAACCGATCTGTCAGAAAATTTGGCTGAAACCCAGTGCTGGACGAGCAGAAATTTCCTACAGCTAGGTATTGTGGCATTATCTTTGGTGCCTGCCCCAGATTTCCAAGCCACCTTCTCCATCCCTCTTTCGGGCAAGTTTCTGAGGCTGAGCCAGATTATGTGCGATGCTGGTGCCGTATTTGATCATGCGATGATTTTCCTGCAACATCTGCACTTTATCACCAAGTGCTTACTCCCATCTCCATACCATTGCTAAGTTTTGATCCTGCCTCAGCACATCGACTGCTGAAACCTTCATCTAGTCCTTTGTGGATGCTAAACTTTACTATGCCAATGATCTCCCTCCCAGCTTTGCATCTTCCAATCTATAAAGATTTGACCTCAGCCCAAACGCACGATCTATATTTTAACTCACCACACATTTCATTCATCCATCACCTGTGTTACTGACCTACAATGTCACACAATGCCTCAACTTTACAATTAATACCTTAGCCCAAATATTCAGTCACATGTAGATCAGCTTGCTAATGCTTCTATGAAGAGCCTTGGTATGTTTAAAGGCACTATATAAAAGTTACTTTTGAGTTGATTATTCTCTCCAGAGGCATCTTGTGAAACAGGCGAATATAAAGCAAATAACTGTGGATGCTGGAGATCCGAAATATAAATAGCAATTTTTATTTTTGTAGTGAACAGGTTGCTGGTTTGCACAATGAACATCAAAGTATTTTCAATGAGAGCTGAAAAAATACCTAGCTTGGATAGAGATTGTTTCTTACTGAAATAGTTATCAGACTTCTAAATGGATCTCTTAAGTGTTAGTGTTGATCTCTCTGTTATTTCTCAGCAGCTGGAATATTGTATCCTGCACTCTGTTCTGTTACCCTGATGCAATTGTACACTACAATGTGCCTGTAAAGCATGTAAGACAACATTTGTCACTGTACACGTTGTTCTGGTACAACGTGCGTTTCATCAATGCAAATTGGCTATAGTGCAACTGATGAATTGTGGATGCCTTTTAGATAACATGAACTTTCTACCAAACAAGTATAGCAATGTTCTATAGCGTTATTCTACAGCGTGATTTTCTATAAGTTTCCCATAGTTAAATTTTCTATAGCACAAGGTTGCAGAGGAATGCAACTGTCGCGTTATCCCAAAACAACCTGCACCTCAGTACACATGACAGTAATATATCAAATCAAATCAAATCAAACAGGCACCATACAACCATTATTGAAGGCTAGATGAGTTTATATTAACCAAGTGCAAGATGGGGTCAGAGATTCATTTTCATGATTTGTTTTCCCCAATTAGCCTAGACATATTTTTGCCAGTCACAAGAGATTACATGGATTTTGGATGGGGGTGTATAGATATTAGGGTGCACAGGTCATTGCAACTGCATAGGATAAACTGGCTAAATAAATAGACCTTTTTTTTCTGCCATTGTTCATAAGAAAACACTTTGAAGTTACAGGAAAAATCTATGGAAAAATGTTATATTTATTTGCTTGTATCATAAATAAATTGAATCCAGCAGGATTCTATTTAATATGAGAGCAAACGCACACTTTGATCTTCTGATTTAAACAGATGGAATAATCACAATTCACTCTAAAATATGCACTGCACAATTGCAAGAGGAACACACCGTTGGTTCTAACTTTTAATTAAGTGATTAATCATGGCCTTATGATGCCTAAATTTTATTTTGTTATGGAGTATAAAAATGCCAAAATAATCCCCAAGGATTTGTATCTCATAATGTGGTTAATGTGAACAGCCAATAGGCAGGATAAGTGAGTTGATGAACGTTTTGTCTTCAGGTTGAACAACGTAGTAGTAAGACTTTGGTAAGAATTTGATTATGACCTGTTGACTGAAAGGATGACTGAAGTTTAATTGATTGACTGAAGTTTTGCACACTACACAAAGAGAAATACAGCAGCTCAATTCCAATGCAAACTAAATGACCGCAGTTTTACTATCTGAGCCCGTAATCAGTACAGTGGGGAATAAACTCAACAGAAAATTTGACACATGTGGGGAAAATCATTCAGTAAGTAAGCAATATTACAACAATTGTAACTAATCTATCTTTTTATGCATCACTGTCCAAATATCACAATTAAATTTGCCAAAAGCATCTTTTTCCATTATTAAGAATATGGGTAATAAATTGGTCCCTGCACATCCTCTATCCTCTGGACAAAACTTTGGAATTGGGGAAGCTACTTTCTGCACACCATCTCACAAATTGGGAGTTGGTAGCAACTGATGAAGCTGGTTTAAAACTGAATTGAAATGTTATTAATTGGCCTCTGACTTAGAACCCCAATGTCAACAACAAATACTAAGTTATAAAACAGCTGAACTTTTTAATAGCTTTTTTAAAATAGAACGAATTATTGTATCAAAATGTTTGTTTTGATGCTTTTCAATCACTAACTTTCATCAGTAATGGAAATTTCTAATATCCAAAATAAGGAATTAAACAAGGTTAGAATGTCAAATATTTCACAATATCATGCTAAAATTGAATATCGTGTTTTACTTTCTGTCTTAAGGCTTTTTGCTTGACGGCTGAAGCTCTCTTGAAAAAATTGTATTTGATATTTCTGTTCAGAGCCATGACTTGGTGACTACACCCTGAGCATCTGTACTGTGTCAGATTTCTCAGGGTGTATCTGTCGCATTTAGTTAGTCTAAACAGTGCAAAGCTTTGCTTTTCCAACAATGTTTGTTTGATCATTTATTTCAAATTTATTTGGAAGAATTGCTGGAGGACATGTTTAAAAAGCTTTTGTCAGGTCAAGTTTCTTTCTCACAAACTGAAAAGGAAAGAGAAAGACTCTTTGAGGAAGAAGCGGCAGAAAAAAAAGATTATGTCAAGCGTGACAGATTACACAATTGCTGAGGCTTTTGTTTATGTTCAATTTAAGAAGAAAGAGAAAATCTGCATAGACAGATGGGTGGGCAGTGATAGAGGTAAATTCAGAAGCAAATGACAAAATAAAATGGATTTAACATTTGCAAAGGTATTTAGGAATGTATGATCAGATCCAGAACCTTTCCACTTCTAGTGCTGTCAGGCTTACCCCTTTCCATCCCTGTTGTCTAACTATTGCCAGCTTGGCTGTTCTCTGAGTCCATCAAGCCTTACGGCCATGTTTGCAGAGGCAGGATGGGAGAGCACTGAGGCTACCTGCCCACACATTGTGTGTAACCGATCAAGCTCATTAAGAGCCACTTGAGACCAATTAAAGGATACCAACTGGGATTTTCCAGCCAGCCTCCAGGATCCTAGAGGCAGTGCCGACTTAGACTTGGATGGACTCCTTGAACAGCACTTATCCTCCAAGGATCAGAGGTCACGACTGTTGCTGCATGCTATGGCTGCCCCTAAAGGGAAACCATCACTTGTTGAAATTTTCATGGGGTACATCCTTAATTGGTTGAAGATAGACTCACAGGGTCAGGGAAGGTGGGATCTGAGGGCCAGTTAGAGCTCTTCCAGCTTGAATGGGGCAGCAAAGGAAGGTAAATTGGAGCAGAAGCACGTCAATATAGGTGCACTCTCTCTCCCTTTGTGTGAAAGTGTTGCCCTTGAGGTCCCTTTTAAATCTTTCCCCCTAAACCTACGCCTTCCAGTTCTGTCCCACTGGATCCCAGGGAAATGACTTTGTTTATTTACTCTTTCCATGCCCCTCATCATTTTACAATTCTTTATAGGGTCACCCCTCAGCTTCTGACACTACAGGGAAAACAGACCCAGCCTCTTCAATCTCTCCCTATAGATCAAACTCTCTAAACCTGGCAACATCCTTGTAAAGCTTTTCTGAATCCTTTCAAGTTTCACAACATCCTTCCTATAGAAGGGAGACCAGAATTGCATACAATATTCTAAAAGTGGCCTAATCAACATCCTGTACACCCACAACATGACCTCCCAATTCCTATACTCAATGCTTTGATCAATAGGGAAAAAAAACTGGCAAGTATCTGAGAAGTATTCAAGTTTCCAAAGAATTGAGTGGTTACAAGTGGAGTTGTTAAAGTTAAAAAAGTAGAGTGGCATGGTGGCTCAGTGGTTAGCACTTCTGCCTCACAGCTCCAAACACCCAGGTTTGATTCTAACCTCAGATCGCTGTCTGTGTGGAGTTTGCACATTCTCCCTGTGGCTGTGTGGTTTTCCGTTGGGTGCTCGTGTTTCCTCCAACAGTCCAAGGATGTGCAGGTTGGGTTGATTGGCTGTGCTAAATTGACCATAGTGTGCAGGCAAGGTAGGTTAGCCATGGGGAGTGCAGGATTTCAGGAGTAGGGAGTGGGTCCGGGTTGGATGCTCTTTGAAGGGTCAGGGTTGACTCAGTGAGCTGAATGGCCTGCTTCTACACTGTAGGGATTTCTTGTATTTGAATACCAAATGCCTTCTTCACTACCCTATCAATCTGCAAATCCACATTCAAGGAATTATTAACCTACACTCTGAGGTTCTTCAAATCGAGATGGGCAAGCTGGCTTTTGCAGATGAGGCACCATAGTGGAGGAAGGAGAGGGTGGACTGCAGCTCTAACCACACTGAAGCAACCACTAGTCCTGCTGTGAGCACTGGTTTCTCGGTCTATCAAACAAGGCTGTTTCCAGATAAATTAAGATGGACCCCAATTGCCTGTGGGAATTTGCAGGCCAGAAAATATTTCTTATCAGGGTTTTAAAATTGCTATTAGATTGTTCTTAATGAGCCTGATTGGCTAGCTGCCACATGGTGAGAAAATAGTCTTGGCCACCTTCTACTCCCTGCCACACACCCTTCCCATCCAATGATCCAGTTCCCCAGAAATGATCTGGAAGCAACAGTCCATGCTGCTGCAGCTCAACTATAAAGTTGGCAAGGCCATGATCAGCCTGAGTGTCAGTCTAAGCAAGAGGTAGGTAGATAATTCTATTGTTTTCTTTGCATATTCAGTATTAGTGAAAAATTAATGCAACAATGGAAGAACTTCAAATCTGGCCTGAAGAAGTTGCCCAAGTCCAAATTCACCATGAGATCAAGGACCTGCACTGGCCTGATCTTCAGAAGCAGGTATCAGAATGGGTCATTAAAAATTGTCAGTCTGTTTCCAACCTCACCAGAAAAACAATGTGTATAGACACACTTCAGTCAACCAAAGGGTGGAGTGAAAAGGTTCAAAAACAGTTCCAGTGAAAACCGCAGGATAGGAGAATATTAAATTCAAGGGGGTGGTGCCAGTCTTCATGGTTGGTGGAACAAAATGAAAACCTACCTACATTTAATTTTTCAATGTAAAACTATGGCAAAAATTAAGTTCCCTAGAGTAGTTTTTATGTAAGTTCACCTGATCGATGAATGAGGATGGAGTGAAGTTGTAAATCGATAATGTGCAGAATCAGTGGCCAACACAAAGAATGCAGGTTATTAGTGTCAGACGCATTCAGAACCCAAATAATCAATGAGTTTGAGAGGCGTCTGTAAAGGAATAACCCCTAAACTGCAGATATACCTGTAGGTTAAATGTCTGTACTTCAATCTTTGGATGTGTGCCTTGATAAGCCATTCAAGGGTCATGTTAATGCTGAATGGTATTGGTAGACAGTAGATGGAGCAAAATAAAATCAAACAGTGGAAATATATATCGTCCACTTCTTGCTTTTTGTTTATGGCTTCACCATCAAATATGGGACACGATTAATGCACACACTGCCATAATTTCCATCAGAACTGTTAGTAATCAAATCCAATGAATGGAGAGGAAGATCATGTGTTGTGGAAGGATGATTCTGAAGCTGAAATAGTTATAGTGGAATCTTTACGGTGATGCAAAGGTCTGTGGGTAGTCTTCCTGACATATTCATGAACTGAGCTCCTTCAGTGAGCAATTAATGCCAATTAAATACCCCTACCTGCCATTCCTGTCACAGATTTAACTGGGACCGATCCAGACAGATGGTGGGTCTCCACCCTACAATGATGCACCCAGTTAAATACCTCCTCCCACCAACCCCACCTCCCAGCCACCAAAACCTGCCATAGGGGAAGTTATAAAGTTTAACCCAATAATTTTGCTGGTTTTTAAAGTATTTTGATTATGGTTAACCTTTTAGAGTTAATTCAATCAATAAAGTGCATCATGCTAGTTACAGCTCAATTACTTATTCTATGGTCTATCATTAAACATCAATGGTGATTGTTTACATTAACAGTGCAGTTCACATTATATTCTCAGTGTCTAAGTCAACTCCTGCTTTATCAGAGAACCTTATGAGATTCTGGATGTAGGATTGTGTGTTGAGCTGGAAGGTTCATTTCCAGATGTTTCGTCACCTTACTAGGTAACATCTTCAGTGGGCCTCAGGTGAAGCACTGTACATGATTTCTGTTTTCTATTTATATGTTTGGGTTTCTTTGGGTTGGTGATGTCATTTCCTGTGGTGATGTCATTTTCTGTTATTTGTCTCAGAGGGTAGTAAATAGGGTCTAACTCGATGTGTTTGTTGATAGAGTTCTGGTTGGAATGCCATGCTTCTAGGAATTCTCGTGTGAATCTCTGTTTGGCTTGTCCTAAAATGGATGTGTTGTCATAGTCTAAGTGGTGTCCTTCCTTATCTGTATGTAAGCATACTATTGAGAGAGCATCAAGACCATCAATAATACCATTACCAGCATAAAATTCACTAAAGTGGAGAACAACAACAAACTGCCATTCCTAGATGTCACAGTAGAGCGGACAGCCAATGGACAACTTCATACCAGCATCTCCAGGAAAACAACACATACGGACCAAATATTGAATGACAGAAGCAATCATCCCAACATCCACAAACGAAGCTGCATCAGAACATTATTTCAACGAGCCAACACACACTGCAGCACAGAGGAACTACATAGAGAAGAGGAAAATCACCCATACCGTATATTCAAAAAGAATGGGTACCCAATGAATACAGACCACCAATTTCTCAGCAGCAAATCCCAACAAGCAGACAAAACACGTCCAGAAACCCTAACCACTCTCCCCTACATCAAAGACATCTCAGAAATGACAGTCAGACTACTCAGATCCCTTGCCATCATGGTAGCCCACAAACCCACCAACACACTAAAACAGCAGCTAGTGAACTTGAAAAACCCAATACAGACAACAAGCAAAACTAATGTCATTTACAAAATACTGTGCAAGAACTGTAACAAACACTACATTGGACAAACAGCAGAGAACTAGCCACCAGGATACATGAACACCAACTAGCCATAAAACTACATGGCCCTCTCTCACTAGTATCCTTACATACAGAAACCCAAACATATAAATAGAAAGCAGTAATCATGTACAGTCCTTCACCTGAGGCCCACTAAAGATGTTATTTAGTAGGGTGATGAAACGTCTGGAAATGAACCTTCCAGCTCAGCGAGCAAACTCACATCCAAAATGTCAACCTGAGCTACAAATCTTCTCAAAACTCACTAACCTTTTGAGGTTTCAAACTTCAATTTCAATCCATGGTTTGTATCGTTCACCCAGTAAAGGTTAAAATTCTAAAGGAACTACAAGGTAAATGCTCCTGGAGTTGGGTGTAGAAGTGACTGTGTGACAGACTTTAAATCTTATAGATTTAAAGTATTATTCTCTCCCACAAGTACTTTAAGAAGTAGCTTTTTTTAAAAAAAATCTAAAGATATGAATCATTTGCAGTCATAGATCTTGGCAAGCAGTCTATTCCTTTCAATAACCAGACTATCAGATATAAAGTGATCTGGAAATTGTGTAACCCTCCCTTCACCTTTTGGAGATTACAATTCTCCATCAGTATTAATGTCAAGAGATGATTCTATGACAAACAGTAGATCTGAGACACATGGTTTTAACAGCTAATATGGAGTAAACATCCAGTTTATTCCCTGACATTGTGAACATCTTTCTTTTAAATGGAAAGAATGTGATGGAAATAAAGCATGTAAATATTATGCAACACAAATCTCAAACAGTCGATTTGTAAGTAATACTATTTCTGGAATATCAGTTACTTCGCTGAGTAGATTTAGAGAACTATATCCTCAACAGGACTATTGAAGCAATTTCACTCAGACCAATGTTGCACAGGTACATCAAATGCCTGTGCATGAATAAGCTGACCACAACTCATGATGCAAGGCTGATTCACTTAAATAGATTGACTGCATTCCTAACATGTAACACATCAAGCATTGGGAGGACACCAATGTTGACCAGTGTGAAAGGAAGATCTCTGCTGGCAGCAACTCTTAAAGCTGGAATTGCGATTAAATACCCAAGGTAGTTTCAATCAGTGATCATTCACTGGAAGTCCTGTACCAGGGATGGGAGTGTGGGGGGTGGAGATTCTTGTACTGAAGAGAGGCCCAAGAGAAATCCCAGTAATAAGGAGGTCAGTCAAGGATAAAATGCATCACCATTGTCTCATCTATGACTTCAACCTCAAAACAGATGAGGAATGATTTTTCTTCCTTGCATTAACTTACACATCACAAGACCTTAATTAGTTGTTTTGCTTTTCTTGTTTATGAAACCTCAGTGAAGGGAAAATATGCTTTTCCAACATCTGATCTCTGTAAACATCCAGGGATGCTAATTTTCTTCTACTTCACTGGGCCATGATTTAAAAAATACAATGAGCCCATTTACAATACCAAACGGGTCACATAACAACAGCAGCAGAATGTTCCTTATAGTTGTGTGTTATGAAATTATCTGCCGATAGCACAGTCTTGCCTGTACTGACCCTTTGAAAGAGTTATCCAATTATCCCTATTTCCCTCCTAATGCTGCAATGTTTTTCCTTTTCCAAGAACTTAGCAATTCCATTTTGAAAGTTAGTTTTGAATATGCCTCCACCGTTCTCTCAGCAATGTATTCTAGATAAGAACAGCTCAACAAGTAATTTTTTTTCCTTGGTTCACCTCTGATATCTTGTCAATTGCCTTCTTAACCTGTGGCTTCTGGTTAGCAAATTTTCTGCCACAGAATTCAGATTTACTTTTATACAACATCAAAACTCTTCAAGATTTTGAATGTCTAAATTAAAGCTCCACTTTCCCATGGCTCTCCACAAAACTTTCATTTCTCATGATGCAAAAGGAATCTCCCTACACTCTCTCTAAAACTTTGGCATCATACCTAAAGTGTGATGTCCCAAATTGGCCACAACATACTACCTGGAGCTTAAGTTGAACAACAGTTTAGTGTAACTTCCTTGCTTTGGTACTTATGTCGACATTTCTAAAGTCAAAGATCCTGTAGATCTCATTGTTCCTGCAAACTGTTCCCAATTAGTTAGTATGATGCTTTTCTGTTCTTCTGCCAAAGTGGACAAGTTCACTTTTTCCCACATTACACTTATAGTCATACAGTCATAGAGATGTACAGCGTGGAAACAGACCCATTGGTCTAACCCGTCCATGCTGACCAGATATCGCAACCCAATCTAGTCCAGCTGCCAGCATTCGGCCCATATCCCTCCAAACCCTTCCTATTCATATACCCATCCAAATGCCTCTTAAATATTGCAGTTGTACCAGCCTCCACCACATCCTCTGGCAGCTCAATCCATACACGTACCACCTTCTGTGTGAAAAAGTTGTCCCGTAATTCTCTTTTATATCTTTTCCCTCTCACCCTAAACCTATGCCCTCTAGTTCTGGACTCCCCAATTCCAGGGAAAAGACTTTGTTTATTTACCCTATCCATGGCCCTCATAATTTTGTAAACCTCTACAAGGTCACCCCTCAGCCTTCAACACTCCAGGTAAAACAGTCCAGCCTATTCAACCTCTCCCTGTAGCTCAAATCCTCCAACCCTAGCAAAAATCTTGTAAGTCCTTTCTGAACCCTGTCAAGTTTCACAACATCTTTCGGATAGGAAGGAGACCAAAATTGCACACAATATTCCAACATGGCCTAACCAATGTCCTGTACAGCCGCAACATGACCTCCCAACTCCTGTACTCAATACGCTGACCAATAAAAGAAAGCATACCAAATGCCTTCTTCACTATCCTATCTACCTGCAACTCCACTTTCAAGGAGCTATGAACCTGCACTCCAAGGTCTCTTTATTCAGCAACACTCCCAGGACCTTATAATTAAGTGTATAAGTCCTGCTAAGATTTGCTTTCCCAAAATGCAGCACCTCACAGTTATCTGAATTAAACTCCATCTGCCACTTCTCTGCCCATTGGCCCATCTGGTCAAGATCCTGTTGTAACCTGAGGTAACCTTCTTCACTGTCCACTACACCTCCAATTTTGGTGTCATCTGCAAACTTACTAAGTGTACCTCTTATGCTCACATCCAAACCATTTATATAAATGACAAGAAGTAGAGGACCCAGCACCGATCCTTGTGGCACTCCACTGGTTAGAGGCCTCCAGTCTGAAAAGCAACCCTCCACCACCCCCTCTGTCTTCTATCTTTGAGCCAGTTCTGTATCCAAATGGCTAGTTCTCCCTTTAATCCATTAGATCTAAGCTTGCTAACCAGTCTCCAATGGGAAGCCTTGTCGAACATCATACTGAAGTCCATATCGATCATATCTACCGCTCTGCCCTCATCAATCCTCTTTGTTATTTTTTCAATAACTCAATCAAGTTTGTGAGACATGATTTCACATGCACAAAGCCATGTTGACTATTCCTAATCAGTCTTTGCCTTTCCAAATACATGTACATCCTGTCCCTCAGGATTCCCTTCGACCACTTGCCCATCAGCGACATCAGGCTCACTGGTCTATAGTTCCCTGGCTTGTACTTACCACCCTTCTTAAACAGTAGCACCACATTAGCCAACCTCCAGTGTTTCGGCATCTCATCTGTGACTATTGAAGATACAAATATTTGCCAAAGTTTTACTGATCCATTCAAGGTATGTTTATCCCTTTGCAGATTTCTTATGTCCTGGTCACAACTAACCTGCTTATCTATCTGTGGGTCATCAGCAGCGCTGGAAACCATATATTTGGAGGAGTCACATTTGCTATTTTCTAATCTGATGCGACTTTTCCAAGGAAAATTAAAACCAATGCATCTATTATCTCAGCAGACACCACTTTTAACTCCAGAATAAAATCTTTCAGGACCTGGAGACTGATCACATTCTAGTTCTAATGACTTTCTCAACACCCTTTCCCTGATGCTTGTAGTTGTCTTAAGTTCCTTACTCTCTTTCACGTTCTCAGTCACAATTATTTCTAGGATATTATTTGTATCCTCTATACTGATGACATATATAAAATATGTATTCCACACATCTGTCATTTGTCAAATTTCCATATTAACCCATCAAACTCTCTTTCTCTCTCAAGGACCAGCACTCACTTCACTTACTCTTCATTTTCAATGTTTGTGGAAACTCTTCCTTTCTGTTGTTATAAGTCTGCCTATCTTTCTCTTGTATTCCAATACTTCCTGCTTGTTAACCTCTGAATCATTTTTGTTGTTTTTTTTATTCAGACCAGCCTTTCATCTTTGTGGAATTCTATAACTTTTAAGTCTCATACTGTTTAACTTCCTTAGTTAGCCATGAATGTTTGTTCTTTTCTCAAAACCTTTCTTTCCCACACAAAGGTATATTTTCAGACTTCAACCAATTCATTTCCATGGATTTTTTTTAGTTAAATGCCTGTATTTGTTGCAAAACCATTTAGTGAGTTGTTTTCCAGAGTTTTTGAGGTAAAGTGTATGGAATAAGCCGCCAGAGGAAATGGAGGAGGTTGGTACAATTACAACATTAAAAGGAATCCAGATGGGTACATGAATAGGAAGGAATTAGAGGGATATGGGACAATTGCAGGCAAATGGGACTAGATTTGTTTAGGATCTCTGGTCAGCATGGATGAGTTTGACCAAAGGGTCTTATCTGTGTTGTATAACCCTGTGAATCTAATAAGCAAGAGGAACAATTAATTTTTAAAAAATCATTCCTGGGATCCACTGCTTTTCATCATTTATATAAATGATTTAGATGTGAATATAGGAGGTATGGCTGGTACATTTGCAGATGACACCAAGATTGGTGGTTTAGTGGACAATGAAGAAGGTTATCTCAGATTACAATGGGACCTTGATCAGATGGACAAATGGCCGAGGAGTGGCAGTTTGAGGTTAATTTTGAGAAATGTGAGGTGTTGCATTTTGGGAAAGCAAATAAATGCAGATCTTATATAGTTAATAGTAGGGGCCTGGAGAATGTTTTTAAACAGAGACTTTGGGGTGCAGGTGAATATTTCCTTAATAATGGAGTCAGATGTAGACAGGGTGGTGAAAAAGGCATTTGGCACACTTGCCTTCATTGGCATTGAGTATAGGAGTTGGAATGCCACGTTGAAGTTGTACAAGACATTAGTGAGGCCACTTTTTGAATACTACATTCAATTCTGGTGTCCCTGCTCTCGGCAGGATGTTGTAAAACTTGAAAGGGTTCAGAAAAGATTTAGAAGGATGATGCCCATGTTGGAGCAATTGAGCTATAAGGAGAGGTGGAATAGGCTGGGGCTTTTTCCCTGGCGTGTGGTGACCATATGGAGATTTATAAAATCGTGAAGGACATGGATAGGGACAAATAGCTATAGTCTTTTTCCCAGTTTAGGGGATTCCAAAACTAGAGGGCATAGGTTTGAGGTGAGAGGGGATGGATTTTAAAGGGACCTGAGGGGCAACACTTTCATGTTGAGGATGCTGTGTGGAAAGAACAAGCTGGCAGAGGAAATGGTGGAGGCTGATACAATTTCAACATGTAAAAGTCATCTGGATAGGACACAAATGGGAAAGATTTAGAGAGATATGAGCCAATTGCAGGCACATGGGACTAGATCCCTTTAGTTTAGCTGGTCAGCATGGATGAGTTGGACAGAAGGGTCTTATCTGTGTTGTATAACTCTATGACTCTAATAAGCAAAAGAAACAGTCATTTTTTAAAAAAAAAACATTCATGGGATGTGTGGCATGCTGGCTGGGTCAGAATATATTATCCATCCATTTACAGAAGGTAAACTTTTCCAGATAACAAGAAAGTTTATTGCATGATAGCAATAAATGTAACTACATTTATTCATACATAATTACTTGGACCCGAGGGAGTTGGTACAGGTACATCTGCACCCTTCCATAGCTGGAGTAGAACTTCTTGTCTCCACGCACAGACTGTGTGAAATCAGAATGGGTGGAGCTAATGTAACATGAACATTTGTCTCTTCAGAGCCATTACTTTGTACAACAAGCTGATTTCATTTTCATAAAACCTTATCTCTAATTCAATACATTTATCCAGTAAGCGTAATGCGGAAATATTGCAAAGAGATTTTGTCATTGTAAGTATTTGCACAGGAATAAAATCTAATGTGAACAGAAAGTGCTTGCCAAATGTAAAATTCCTATAACATATAGGGAATACAATTCCAATGGTCATGATACTGGACTAGCAACTCCGAAGTCATGAATTCAAATCCCACCATGGCAATTTATGTAGCTGGCATCAGAAAACTGAGCATTAAACCTGTCAAATTGCCATGAGAAAACAAACAATTTTTTTTAGGGAAGGAAATGCACAACAAATATCACCTTACCAGCATTACCCATATCCTGAGAATAAAGGATATCTCACTCATTGTAGTAACCTCCATAGCATATCTCTCCCTCATGACCTCCACACCAGGGAAGGACAAGAGCAGCAATGCCATGGGAACACCATAATCTCCAAGACACGCTCCATCTAAACTTGCACAAATAGTCTTGTTTCATGCCTGGAATTACCTACTTGAAACCATTATGGAACCACCATCACCATGAACTCTGTAGGGGTTCAGAAATGGGGCTCAATAACACTTTCTGAGTGCAAGAATAAACTGATAATAAATGTGACTTTAAGACCACAACCCAAGGTAAAAGAAACAAAATTATATGCGGCAGCTGTTTTCACTTATTAAATAACTCAATGGTATTTAAGTACTTTCCAGTAAAGAAAACTAACTCTCCATCTCTTCAGCCATCAATACTTCTAGATTCCCCAGCTATTTTCTGAATTAGACATCCCCACTCGTAGTTAGCAAGTAAAAATGAATAAGCGATTGATTCTCTGTATGTAGATTCTTGCCTGTATTCAATAGCATACAAGGCTATTGGTATATTTCAAGGTTTCCTAGTTAATTAGTATTGACTGAGAAACAATCGTTTAACCTGCAATTTAAGTTTCCCTTTTTAGTTTGTCTTTTCCCTGAAAAAATAGCAGTTGGTTTGCTACTCAACTTATCTCAAGTGAGAACTTCATTCATTATGTCCAGCAATCAGGCTTTTAAAAAAAATTAATTCTACAAAAAAAGACATTACAAAAGTGCGGGGGTGGGGAGTTTTTGCTGTTGGAAACATCTTTCTTCTCTCCTAGACAAAGGCACGTCCTTTTTTTTCACAAGATTGACTGATTTTATGTCATGATCATGGGCTCACTGCTTGTCTGATTACTGAATTAAGGTCATCAAGCATGATTAAGGGCTGTTGTAAAAGTACTTTTTATTGGTCTAATCTGTTTTAATTTTTACTGTGTATAAAACATCGAAGATCTATGTTGTAAATAAATTAAATTCTTATTTGCACTTCCTGGATGAGTTTGAAAACATACAGGGAAAATCACAACTAATGTTTATGATTCAGTGATTTTTTTTTTGCCAAGCATCACATGACTTCCTCTGCCTTCTATCATATATTACATTTCCATCTTCAATCCCACTTGTTATTAATACCAGTCATAAAGCATTACATAGTAATTAAGATGGAAAAAGTAACTTGAATATGTAACATCTGTTTTAGCGTCTGGCCTTCACTGTGTCTTTTCCCCCATGTTTTAAGTATTAGCTGAATCTTTATATCATATAGAAAGGTCTTTCCTACAACTAAAATATTATAAGAATATAATTCTACTAGCAACACCACATTATCATTATGGGTTCAACTCCAACAATACTCAAGAAACTTGACACCATCCAGGACAAAGCAGCCTGCTGGATTGGCACTAAGCCCACAAGCATCCATTTTTTCTACCATTGATGCTCAGTAGCAGCAGTGTGTACTATTTACAAGGTGCACTGCAGAAATTCACCAAAGATCCTCAGACAACAGCTTCCAAACTCACGACTTATTTCAACTAGAAGGTCCAAGGGCAATAGATATATGGGAACACCACCATCTTCAAGTTCCACTCAAGGCCACTCACCATCCTGACTTGCAAATATATTGTCGTTCCTTCTCTGTCACTGGATGAAAATTTTGGATTTCCCACCCGAATGGCATTGTGATCAGCTCACAGCAGGTGGACTGCAGTGGTTCAAGAAGGCAGCTCACTACCACCTTCTCAAGGGCAACTAGGGATGGGCAATAAATGTTGGCCAGACCAGCGACACCCACATCCCACAAATGAATAAAATAAACTTCAGTACTATTTGATGTACAGCAAGTGGTTAACTCCCGAGTATGTACATAGAAATCTATATCATTGCTGATGTCCGGATTAATACCATTGTAGGAGGTAGGGGTCATGTGTTTGGAAGGTGCTGTTGAAGGAACCTTGGTGAGTTGTTGCAGTGCAGGTGACTTACATGGTGTACAGTCCCCTGAACATTGTCAGAGCAGCACATACCCAGGGAAGTACAGAGTATTCCATCGCATTCCCAAGTTATGCCTTATAGACAATGGACAGGATTTGGAAAGTCAAGAGGTACATTACTTGTCACAAAATTCCTAGCCTCTTATCTCCTCTTTGGACCACAGTATGCACATAGATGGTCCAGTTCAGTTTCTGACCGAACATAACCCCAGGATGTTGACGGGGGATTGGTGGGGTGGGGAGAAATGTCAAGGGAAAATGTTGGATTCTCTCTTGTTGAAGATGGTCTTTGCCTGGCATTTGTGTGATGCAAATGTTACTTCTCATTTGTCAACCCAAACCTGACAGTTATCAAGCTTTTGCTGCATTTGGACACAGAGAGTCTCAGCAGTTATGGATGGTGCTTAACGTTATGCATTAATTAGTGTACATTCCCACTTTTGACCTGATGATGGAGAATAGGTCATTGATGAAACAGCTAAAGATGGGGGAGTTGAGGGCTTTACCCTAAGGTCTTGCAGGTGAGATGTTTGATCTCCACCAACCACATCCATCTCACTTTGACTCTAACAATTGAAGAGGTTTTTCCCTTGATTGTCACTGATTCCAGTTTTGAAATTGCTTCTTAAGGCCATGCTTGGTCAAATTCTCCCAGGATATTAAGGGTAGTCAATCTTACCTCAGCTCTGGAGTTCAGCTCTATTGTTCAAGTTTGGAACTACACTATAATGAGCTCAGGAGCTGGTGGTCAAAGTAGAACTTAAACTGAGCATCAGTGAGCACGTTATTGCTGATTAGGTGATGTTTGATAGTGCTGACAACAACACCCTCCAACACTTTGCTGGTAATCAGGAGTAGGCTGATGAGGCTGTAATTTATTGGGTTGGACTTGTCCTGTTTTTTTCTGGACAAAATATAACTGGGCAATTTCCCATATTGTGGGTACATAGCAATGTTGTAGCTGACCTGGATCAACTTGGCTAGGGACACAGGACTTATACACTTAATGGTAATGTCCTAGGGAGTGTTGCTGACCTTGGAGTGCAAGTTCATAATTCCTTAAAGGTAGAGTCACAGGTAGATAGGATAGTAAAGAAGGCATTTGGTATGCTTTCCTTTATTGGTCAGAGTATTGAGTACAGGAGTTTGGGAGGTCATTTTGTGGCTGTACAGGAAGTTGGTTAGGCCACTTTTGGAATACTGCGTGCAATTCTGGTCTCTTTCCTATTGGAAGGATGTTGTGAAATTTGAAAGGGTTCAGAAAAGATTTACAAGGATGTTGCCAGGATTGGAGGATTTGAGTTATAGGGAGAGGCTAAATAGGATAGGGCTGTTTTCCCTGGAGCGTCAGAGGCTGAGGGGTGATCTCATAGACGTTTACAAAATCATGAGGGGCAGGGTTAGGATAAATAGACAAAGCATTTTCCCTGTAGTGGGGAAGTCCAGAATGAGAGGGCATAGATTTAGAGTGAGCGGGGAAAATATAAAAGTGAGCTAAGGGGCAATTTTTTCACGCAGAGGCTAGTGCGTGTATGGAATGAGCTGCCAGAGGAAGTGGTGGAGGCTAGTACAATTGCAACATTTAAAAGGCATTTGGATGGGTATATGAATAGAAAAGGTTTAGAGGGGTATGGGTCAAGTGCTGGCAAATGGGAGTAGGTTATGTTGGGATATCTGGTTGGCATGGACTAGTTGGACTGAAGGGTCTGTTTCCATGCTGTACATCTCTATGATTCTATCTAGTTCTGGAGCACACGTGGTTAACACTACTGTTAGAATGTTGTCAGAGTTCAAAGCCTTACAGTTGATTCCACATGGAATGTGTTAAATTGATTGACGACTTGCATTTGGGATAGTAGAGACCTCAGGAACAAGTTGAGGTTGAGTATCCTTGGCCAAAGGTGGTTATAAATGTTTCAGCTTTGTCTTTTGCACTGATGGGCTGGGCTCCCCATCTTTATGATGGAAAAACACTAAATCACAACAGATTGAATGACATGGGGCCCACTCATTAATTGTATTGAGAAGTTTAAATATAATCCAAGAGCTCCAATAGAACCTTGTTTAAATGTTTTTGACATAGTGTACATTGGGAGGTAAAACTGTGTTGTAATAAATGTGTATTTTTCAATTTGTTCACAGCTAACAACAGCAGATCAAAATGCATTAATAAATGTCGCGAGTTAGCTCTGGAAAGACTCAGTAATTTTTTTCTCTGCTTCGCATTCTGTCTTCGAAAAAGTCTGATCCAGTCCAGCATATCATTAATGCAGTCTAACATTTCTTCTGTGTTTTCATGCTGCAGTGCAAAATCCTAGAATATCTTTATGACATTTACAGCTTCAGCCTTGAAACAAGTAGGTAAGTGGGTGGGCTTTTCAAAGTTGTTAGCCTTCTCAGCCATACTTGGAATATTTCATGGAGAGGTAAAATGATCATTTGTCCATGATTTTGTACTGCAGTATGGACCAGCTCCACTCCACTGGTATAGTCATATGAAAAACTGGCAGCATTCAGTTCATCCAGAGCTATCAGAACTTTGATTTACTGTCAGCATATTTCTATTGTTTTTTTCTGTTCTGTTGATAGGAATGGCTGACAATGTCAACACAGCAGGACTTTCAAGTTATCTGATTTTGAATCATTGCAATTTCATTGAATTTGTGGAGTTATCTCCTCCAGTAAATTGTTTGATTGTTTTCCACAAATGACTGGGTGTGGCAGGACTGCAAATCTTAGATTTGATCCATTGGTCGTGGGGACACTTAGCACAACATGATAGATGGGATGGTCAATATGAAACTAGAACTTCTCCACAAGGATTGCGCTGTGATCACTCCTACAAATATTCTCATAGATAGATGCATCTATGACGAATAATTTGAGAGGATGAGGTCGAGTAGATTTTTCTTACTGGTGGTTTCCTTATCACCTGTCACAGACCCTGTTAGCAGGTACATTCTTTTGGGCTCAGTCAGCTTGATCAGTTGTGGTGCGATTGAACCGTTCTTGGCAGTGAAAATTATAATATCCCAGGCTTGAGTACACTCCACAACCAGGCCTTCCTCTCTGCTTCCTTCAAGGACTGTTCAATATGGAATTCCTTTATGGACAGACATCAAAGAGGAGTCTTGAGACCTTTATTCAAACCTTCTTTTGTACTCCTTTAGTCAGAGACAACTTCAAATTTGGATTTCACTTGGGGCCCAATTGCCCTCTTAATTATGGCTTAGATCAGAATAAAGTTCAGTGATACTTTACCTTTTCTAACAAAGCACAGGATTTTTATATTTTTTGCATTACAATAATTACATGTAACACTGACATCACTGTTCCATTCCCCCCTAATTTATACATCCAACCCTTTAAACACCCAACCACTGATGGACACCCCTATGGATAGTCCTAGATCCTCGTATGATTTCATGATGTTTATCAGACTGGCTAACACCTATCCTTGGGTTCTTACACTACATCTTACTGACCACATTCCAACACTGAATATTATGTCCCTTCTTTAACATTTGCCAGCCTTGCTTATTAATAATAACTTTTCAAATTTGATCATGCAATTCATGTCCATTGCTGACCTTAGAATCTTAAAAAGTATGTTAATTTCTACCAATTGTTATAATTTTGTAATATCTGATCTAATAATTAGTTACTTATAAAGTTATACATAGTTAAACATAATATTATGGTTCTGTGACAAAACTAACAATTGTGGGAGCAGCTTCCCTCTTACTTGACCTGGAAAAATTAACAAACTCAGTCTCTCAGTCTAACAGCTGCCTTTTACAACTTCTTCTAGTTTGCATACTGCGAGATGAGTTAAATCAAACATTTGATAACAGGATGAACTCAAAACGTTAGCTCTGTTTTTCTCTGTCTAGGCAATTCCAGTCCTGCTGGGTTTCTCCAGCATTTTCTGTATCATTTCAAAGTTAAACAAGAACTGGAGCAGTCGAGCAACTTCAAAAAGGTGCTACCAAAAACAGAAATTACTGGAAAATCTCAGCAGTCCTGGCAGTATCTATGGAGAGAAATCAGAGTTAACATTTCAGGTCCCGTGACCCTTCTTCAGAACTGATGTAGCTAGAAAGATGCTGGTTTATATCCAGAAGATAGGGTGGTGGGTAAGGAGTAAATGATAGGTGGAGGTAGAACCCAAAGAGAGAGTAGAACAATTGGACAGACAAAGGAATGGATAACAATCAGCCTGAGACAATGAGCAACTGCTCCTGGGGTCTGTTTGTGCTGACAATGATTTGCATGTAATGGCAGACCATGTGATAACAAGGCCTGCTGTGTGGTGGAGAAAGTGAGGACTGCAGATGCTGGAGATCAGAGCTGAAAATGTGTTGCTGGAAAAGCACAGCAGGTCAGGCAACATCCAAGGAGTAGGAGAATCGACGTTTCGGGCATGAGCCCTTCTTCAGGAATTCCAGCTCTGCTGAGTGGTGGCTTGGGTAAGAATATGGGAGAAGGTGCCACAACCCTTAAAACTATTGAGCTCAATGTTGCGTCCAGAAAACAGTAGAACTCCCAGGCAGAAAATGAGATCCTGTTCTTCCAGCTTGCTCTGAGCTTCACTGGAGCACTGCAGCAAGCCTGCAATAGAAATGTTGGCCAGGGAACTGAGTGAAGTGTGGAAGTGGCAGGGTCTTTTTTTTTTGCAGATAAAACGAAGGTGTTTTGCAGAGTAGTTACCCAGTCTATGCTTCATTTCCGAATGTAGAGTATTGTGAGCAGTGAACATAGTAGATTTGATTGAGAGAAGTGCAGGTAAAGCATTGCTTCATCTGGAAGGTGTGTTTGGGACCTTGGATACTATGGAGGGAGGAAGTAAACAGGCAAGTGTTATAGGTAAAAACAATGACCGCAGATGCTGGAAATCAGATTCTGGATTAGTGGTGCTGGAAGAGCACAGCAGTTCAGGCAGCATCCGAGGAGCATTAAAATTGATGTTACAAGCAAAAGCCCTTCATCAGGAATACAGGCAGAGTGCCTGAAGGGTGGAGAAATAAATGAGAGGAGGTTGGGGGTGGCGAGAAAGTAGCATAGAGTACAATAAGTGAGTGGGGGAGGGGATGTAGGTGATAGGTCAGAGAGGAGGGTGGAGTGGATAGGTGGAAAAGAAGATAGGCAGGTAGTACAAGTCATGGGGACAGTGCTGAGCTGGAAGTTTGGAACTGGGGTGAGGTGGGGGAAGGGGAAATGAGGGAACCGTTGAAGTCCACATTGATGCCCTGGGGTTGAAGTGTTCTGAGACAGAAGATGAGGCGTTCTTCCTCCAGGCGTCGGGTGGTGAGGGAGCGGCAGTGAAGGAGGCCCAGGACCTCCATGTCCTCGGCAGAGTGGGAGGGGGAGCTGAAATATTGGGCCACAGGGTGGTGTGGTTGATTGGTGCATGTGTCCCAGAGATGTTCCCTAAAGCGCTCTGCTAGGAGGCGTCCAGTCTCCCCAATGTAGAGGAGACTGCATCGGGAGTAACGGATACAATAAATAATACTGGTGGATGTGCAGGTAAAACTTTGATGGATGTGGAAGGCTCCTTTGGGACCTTGGATGGAAGTGAAGGAGGAGGTGTGGCCGCAGGTTTTGCAATTCCTGCGGTGGCAGGGGAAGGTGCCAGGACAGAAGGGTGGGTTTTGGGGGGGTGTGGACCTGACCAGGTAGCCATGGAGGGAACGGTATTTGTGGAAAGCAAAAAGGGGTGAGGAGGGAATATATATCCCTGGTGGTGGGGTCTGCTTGGAGGTGGCGGAACTGCCGGCGGATAATTTGGTTTATGCGAAGGTTGGTGAGGTGGAAGGTGAGCACCAGGGGGGTTCTGTCCTTGTTACGGTTGAAAGGGTGGGGTCTGAGGGTGGAGTTGCAGGATGTGGATGAGATGCGTTGGAGGGATCTTTGACTAGGTGGGAAGGGAAATTGCGGTCTCTAAAGAAGGAGGCCACCCGTGTGTTCTGTGGTGGAACTGGTCCTCCTGGGAGCAGATACGGTGGAAGCGGAGGAATCAGGAATACAGGGTGGCATTTTTGCAGGAGGTAGGGTGGGAAGAAGTGTAATCCAGGTAGCTGTGGGAGTCGGTGGGTTTGTAAAAAATGTCGGTGTCAAGTTGGTCGTCATTAATGAAGATGGAGAGGTCCAGGAAGGGGAGGGAGGTGTCAGAGATGGTCCAGGTAAATTTAAGGTCAGGGTTGAATGAGTTGGTGAAGTTGATGAATTGCTCAACCTCCTCGCGGGAGCACGAGGTGGCGCCAATGCATTCATCAATGTAGTGGAGGAAGAAGTGGGGAGTGATGCCGGTGTAATTATGGACGATGGAATGTTCTACGTAGCCAACAAAGAGACAAGCATAGCTGGGGCCCATACAGGTGCCCATGGCTACCCCTTTGGTCTGGAGGAAGTGTGAGGATTCGAAGGAGAAATTGTTAAGGGTGAGGACCAGTTCGTCCAAACGAATGAGTGTCGGTGGAAGGATACTACTGGGGATGTTGGGAAGAAATGGAGGGCTTGGAGGCACTGGTCATGGCGGATGGAGGTGTAGAGGGATTGGATATCCATCGTGAAGATGAGATGTTGGGGGCCGGGGAAAGGGATGTCTTGGAGGAGGTGGAGGGCATGGGTGGTGTCTCGAACATATGTGGGGAGTTCCTGGACTGGGGGGGTAGGACAGTGTCGAGGTAGGTAGAAATGAGTTCAGTGGGACAGGAGCATGCTGAGAAAATGGGTTGGCCAGGGTGGTCAGGCTTGTGGATCTTGGGAAGTAGGTAGAACCGGGCGGTGTGGGGTTCCCGGACTATGACGTTGGAAGCTGTGGGTGGGAGATCTCCTGAGGTGATGAGGTTCTATATGGTATGGGAGATGATGGTTTGGTGATGGGGGGTGGGGTCATGATCGAGGGGGCGGTAGGAGGAGGTGTCCTTGAGTTGGTGTCTGGCTTCAGTGGTTTAGAGGTCAGTGCGCCAGATTACCACTGCACCCCCATTTATCTGCTGGCTTGATGGTGAGGTCAGGATTGGAGCAGAGCGAGTGGAGGGCAGCGCGTTGTGAGGGTGAGAGGTTGGAGTGGGGAGGGGCGTAGTCAGGTTGAGGTGGTTAATATCCCGGCGGCAGTTGGAAATGAAGAGGTCGAGGGCGGGTAATAGGCCAGCATGGGGTGTCCAGGTGGACGCAGTGTGTTGGAGGCTGGCGAAGGGGTCCTCAGAAGGTGGGCGGGAGTCCTGATTGTAAAAGTAAGTTCGGAGGCGGAGACGGCGGAAGAAGTGTTTGACATCACGGTGTGTATTAAATTCATTGATGCGTGGACAGAGGGGGATTAAGGTGAGTCCTTTGCTGAGGACTGATCATTCGTCCTCAGTGACGGGGAGGTCTGGAGGGATGGTGAAAACTCGGCAGGGCTGGGAGCTGGGAACTGGTGTGGGTGTGGAACTCAGAGTGGGGTGGAGTCTTTTACTGAAGTGGGTATGGTGGTAGGGGGAAGTGGGGGGTAGAGTCAAGACCAGGGGTGGTGTTCCCCTCAGGGTTCTGGGGAGCAGGGATGTGTGGGGGGCATGTCAGCAGAATGTAGGTGAGTGGCATTGGTGGGGATGGAAGTGGTGGCAAACACAGCAGTATGGGGTGGAAGTCACTGAGCGTGTGACATCAGCGATGATGTGAGGGGCGGAATTGATGTCCCATGAGGTGCATGAGGAATTGTGAGGGGCAGAAGTGGCTGTGGAAGCAGCCAAGTTGGTGGCGTAAATGGCGTCATCAATCAGCGTGGGGATGGTGGCTGCACCAGCCGCATGGCTAATGGTGTCCGAGCAGTTCCAGAGGCTGGGGAAATCTTCTGGTATGTTTGAGGAGCGCTGGTTATGGAGGTGGATAGATAAAAGTTGTTGTACTTACAGTTTTTGATGTTTGAGACTGAGTTAAAATACTGTTTGTTGAAAATATGAATTGTCCTGAGGATGTAGTAGAGAAGGGGTCCTTTGCAATTCTGAGAGAGTGTGGCCCTCAGCTGAGGCAGGGCTGACTGTAGAAAGGTTAGGTGCCAGCGCATTGCTGCGAGCGTGGAGCGGAGGATCTTGAAGGAAAACTGTTGCTGATGTTTTCCAGCACCAGGCAGGTGTTATGTCTTCTGTGGTTGCATGGGAAGTTGCCGTAGGGCTCTGGGGGTGTATTGGGAGTGAAGGAAGAGTGGACCAGGGTATCACAGAGGGAACAGTCCTTGCAGAAGGCTGAGAAGGGAGGAAAGGGGAATATATGCCTGATGGGGGCATCCCACTGGAGGTGATGGATGTGGTGGCTGATAATCCCCTGGATGTGGATACTGGTGGGATGGTAGGTGACGAAAAGGGGGACCTTTCACAGTTTGTGGGAGGGAAGAGAGGGGAATGGGTTGGACCTGGCTGGGGGACCTTGTGAAACATGGTGCTGGAGACTCCTCAGTTTAGGAAGAAAGTGAACATTTTGGAGACCCTTTGTCAAAGATGGCATCATCAGAACAGATGGAGAGGAGATGGAGGAACTGGAAGAACAGAGTAGAGCTTTTTTTTTCCCCACCAAAGAAATACTGCTGAGTTAAAAGTCCAGTTATTATCAGGCACACAATGTAGTCAAACCCATGGAGACTAAAGAAAAGAGAAGCTTACAGATAATTTCCCAAGGTCGTGTGCAGAATTAGTCAGTGTTCTCACACAGTTGATGCAACACGGAAACATATTGATGGAGGAAAACAATTTCCTTTTCCAGAAATATTCACTGCTCCAAGAACAGTGTGAAAGATTTGCTACAAATGAGCAATGATCTTCTGTTCCAAAATGAAACTTGAGAGCAAGTGAGAGTGGAAACAATAATTTTAATTTAAATTTGCTGAAGAATATCCTAGAGAATTAAGCCTTTTTTTAAAGATCAGGAAGACCTTCTGAAATACAAAAAGAATTAAACCAAATTTACATCCAGTCTACAACTCACAGTTCAACACGGGAATTGCTGACAGATCATGGTCCAGAAATCTATCTCCTTATCAAGTGGTGATGCACTTCCATTTCCTGATGGAATTTCAGGAATGTTTGTATCTGTAGAGGAGCTACCTTCTCCAACTCTGTGCTCATCTTCCCAGATGTTAAAGGGTGCTCAAATGCTGCTGGGCATCAGTATCTCAAATGAAAGAGACTTTGTGTGGAGATTGGAGTTCGTGAGAGTAAAAAGAGTTAATTTTCTTGTTTAAATGTTAACAGTTAAAAACAGTACAGGATATGAACTTGGAGTTGTGAAGTAACGTAAAGTTAATTATATCTTGACGACTAACTTCTGACTCATTATATCAGATAAGCTGGAACCGGAGTCCGAGTCTCTCGCATTCTAGAAGATCTTCTTCCTTACAATGTATTGTAAATTAGTTGAGTTTAATAAAGGTTTCTAAAGTTCAGGATCCTCTTATGGTTAGCATGCAGGCTCAGTTGGCATTAGGAAGGCAAATGCAATGTTAGTATTCCTTTATAAAGGGCTAGAATACAGGAAATGGGACTAGATTAATTTAGGATATGTGAGGTTGGGATGAATGAGTTGGACCGAAGTGTCTGTTTCTGTGCTGTATATCTCTATGACTCTATGACTATATGTACTGCTGAGGTAGTACAAGGTTCTGGTCAGACCACATCTGGATTATTGTGAGCAGTTTTGGACTCCGAATCTAAACAAGGGTGTTTTTACATTGAAGGGGTCCAGAGGAGGTTTACAAGAATGATCCCAGAATTGAAGGGCTTGTCATGTCAGGAGCAGTTGAGGACTCTGGGTCTGTACTTAATGTAGTTTAGAAGGATGAGGGTGCGACTCACTGATACTTACAGAATACTGAGGGGTCTGGATAAAGTGGACATGGAGAAGATGTTTCTGCGACTAGGAAAGCCGAAGGTCCAACCTCAGTGTGAAGAAATGACCCTTTAGAACTGAGATCAGGCAGAATTTCTTCAGCGAGAGTCATCAATCTGTGGAACTCATTGTCACAGAAGGTTAGATTAGATTTTCTACATTGTGGAAACAGGCCCTTTGGCTCAAAATGTCCACACTGACCCTCCGAAGAGTAACTCACCCAGTCCCATTTCCCTTGTGACTAATGCACCTAACACTATGGGCAATTTAGCATGGCCAATTCACCTGACTTGCGCACCTTTTTGGATGTGGATTGTGGGAGGAAATTGGAGCACCTGGAGGAAACCCACACCGATATGGGGAGAATATGCAAATTCCACACAGACAGTCACCCGAGGCTGGAATCGAACCTGGGATCCTAGTGCTGTGAAGCAGCAGTGCTAACCACTGAGCCACCATGCCGCCCCTTTGTGGGGGCCAAGTCATTGAGTGTATTTAATCCAGAAATAGATTGGTTTTTGATTGGTAAGGGGATCAAGGGTTGCAGGAAGATGGCAGGAGAAGCAATTGAGGAAGATATCAGCCATGGTTAAATGGTGGAGCAGACTCGATGGGCCAAATGGCCTAATTCTACTCCTACATCTTCTGGTCTTCATTGTGATGAATGTAGGCTTCATCCTGTTATAGACATTACTCCAGGAAATACTAAACAATTTGTTGAGAGCACTTGTGAGGAATGTGGAAGAGCCTTACTAAAACAATCACTCCCAAATAACCAATGAAGAGACGTATCAATGGGAAAAAAATGTAAAAATTAAACTACTTGAAATTGCATTCAAGAAAAATGCCAACGCCCTTTTTTTAGATAACACCAAGCTTTACTTCAGAGCCTGAATTTGGATGCTTTTATCATCCCCCCAACCAATTGGAAAAGTTTGACAGATTTCCCAGCATCCTGGGCACTGTAATTATAAGCAGATGTCAGAATGCTCCAGAAATGCATTGATTTGGAATTGGAGTAAAGGCTCAATGCTTGCCAATTATGAAAACTACAGGCGGAGTTCCTTTGAAACATTGTTTAGAAGAAATAAAGAAACCGGATTCTTAAAATGCTATTTCAGCCAAAACGTTATTTGTAGTACATTCTACAGTCACAGTCACAAGGAGGCAAATAGATAGATAGCAAGAGGAACAGACCTGAGGGAATTTTAACCCTTCAGTACGGCTGGAGAGTTATCACAATCAACAGCTTTACAAGGTCTTAATTAAGTCTTTTAAAACTGAATTTCACTGATCTTTAAATTTAAAGACTCCTGCGTGAGTTTCCACTGATCCCTAAATGGACTAGTACAAATGGGTTGATGTGCAGGGGGCTGATTGGGGTCTGTCAATGTCTGATGGCACAAACGAAACGTACGCTCAATTTTTACAGGTGCTTTGTCAGTGCTATCTGGAAAATATTGTTTGACAGAAAGCTTATGATCCCCTACAGGCATTGCAGATGCCATTAAGGTGGTAGGTGTCTTGGATATTTTAGAAGAGGAAGACCTCTGCTACCCATGGCAGTGATGAATCAGATCCCAGCGATACAGGAAGGAGATGGGGTTGCAGAGGGACTAACAATGTAATGTGCTGTCCAAACAGGGGCTCAGTTTCTTTCACCTCTTAGAAAAGCAGGGTCTGTGCAGCCAAGGGTCAAAGACACCTGCAGCCTCTGAGAAGACTTGATACCCACAAGGCATGGCACCCACACATTACCAGTGCCTATACTTTTAATTAATGTGACTGTGGACAGAGCACACACAAGAAAATGGATAGGGAAGGTGACAAATTGTATTCAGGGCTCGGTGTTAAATAAACTTCCCTGTGATGGAAATAGCACAGGAAAATCTGCAAAAACCCTTCAACCTAGTTTTACCACATCCAAAAAATAATCCACAACTCTCCCACATCCCTCTCTTGTGGCATATGATATTGTGCTTTGCAAGATCTCAAGACCAAAAAATAGCCCAAGTGTTTCACAGCCAATTTCTTTCAAGAATTACTGTTGTAATATAAGAAATAAATGTTCAGAAATTTGTCAATACTAGTTTTTAACTACAACTTACTCTCAATTCAATTGTTTTAACACAGTTAAACATTTTTAATAGTAATCAAGGTTGCAAATTTACACTATTCACAAATACTACAATAATGAACTGCAAATTCTTTAATGGCAGCACATGACAGGTGAAGCAAGGAATGTAATTTATACGTTCCCAACATTAGCATTTTGCAACAATAATTTAACTTTTCCTACCTTTCATCCTACCTTTCATGCTGTTATCCAATGATATAGTGGTCCATTGCACATCACCACTAAACATTTTTAAAACATTGATTTTTCATTACACAATTGGACAGTGAGTCACAATGACCTATGTGTCATTTTAAGCAGCTTAAGCAATAAGCATAAATGAGAAAAAAAAAGTCATACTTGCATTTGGCACATCAAGCATACAATTGTCCACAAATTACAACTGGTGCGTTAAAGATTTAATTGATTGCAACTTTCAGTTTAAGTTGTAGAATGAAAAGTTTTAGTAGATAAAACTAAACTGTGTTTGACACACTAAACCATCAAATGAGAAACCATCTTAATTAAATGCTCAGTCTTATAATAAGGTATTTAAATCCCTGAAACATTATTGTTCCAATTTTGCAAAGCAATTTGACCGCAAGTTAGCCAAGGTTACATAATAATTGGTTACACACAGGTACCATCTTCACTCTGAAGAGACCCAGTAAAGCAGCCTCCAGGGAAAAATAGTACTGAAAGAGTCAATGCTGACTCCCAAACCACAGGATCAGGAAGATCATTTCAGACTTGAAGAAATTTACTAGGATAAGCCAACTATGCTCTTAAGCTTGACAAGCACCTGTCATGAGTAGACATGCAAGAAACTCATCTTTGCTAACAATTTCATTTTTTTTCCATGATGTGGAATTCTAAACTGCAACAGGAGATTTACCAGCTTCAGTCCCAGTTTAATAGATTCAAGGTGGGAACTGACAGTAGGTGAGAAACTGCACAGGAAAGTTCAGTAAAAAGGTGTTTCAGTGCAGTTGATTATGTAGATGTGGCCTAGAGGATTTTAGAATAGAGCTGCTTTTAGGAATATATCTTACGTTATCTGATGCACTGGTATTTCAGCAGGCACTCTATCATTGTCACTGATAATTCCTGCTCTTGTATGTTTTTGGGATTCTACTCTTCAATAGGACTTAAATGGCATTGCAGCTCTCATTTTCTTCAGGCATCGATGGGGAGCAAACTGGATGATACCGCACAGTTTGAAAAATCACAGCAACCTTAATAGTCACTGGTACTAACGCACAGAATTCAGATGCTGTGGGAAGATCCTACTGAAGAACCAGATGTCAATCAAGATTTGTGTCAGGGACACTATATGCAATGGATACTGTTGCCATAGGTACATTTTGTGCATATATTCCATTGCCACATTAAGAATTGTAAAGCAAATGGAAAAGGCAGTGTGAGACAGAAGTCTCCAGTGGTAAATTTGGCCCATTGAATATCATTCAATGAATCACATAGGATGTAGGTTTGCTTGCTGAGCTTGAAAGGTTCATTTCCAGATAAAGGACTGTACATGATTTCTACTTTCTATTTATATACTTGGGTTTCTTTGAGTTAGTGATGTCATTGCCTGTATTAATGTCATTTCCTGTTATTTTTCTCAGGAGGTGGTAGATGGGGTCTAATTTGATGTGTTTGTTGATGGAGTTCTGGTTGGAATGCCATGCTTCTTGGAATTCTCATGCATGTCTCTGTTTGGCTTGTCCTAAGATGGATGTGTTTTCCCAGTCGAAGTGGTGTCCTTCCTTATCTGTATGTAACGATACTGGTGAGAAATGGTCATATCATTTTGTGGCTAGTTGGTGTTCATGTATCCTGGTAGTTAGTGTTCTGCCAGTTTGTCCAATGTAGTGTTTGTTACAGTTCTTGCACGGTATTTTGTAAATGACATTAATTTTGCTTGTTGTCTGTATTGGGCCTTTCAAGTTCACTAGCTGCTGTTTTAGTGTATTGGTGGGTCTGTGGGCTACCATGATGGCAAGGAGTCTGAGTAGTCTGGCATTCATTTCTGAGATGTCTTTGTTGTAGGGGAGAGTAGTTAGGGTTTCTGGACATGTTTTGTCTGCTTGTTTGGGTATGTTACTGAGAAATCAGCGGACTGAGTTCATTGGGTACCCATTCTTTTTGAATACGTGGTATGGGTGATTTTCCTCTGCTCTGTGTAGTTCGTCTGTGCTACAGTGCATGTTGGCTAATTGAAATAATGTTCTGATGCAGCTTTGCTTGTGGGTGTTGAGGTGATTGCTTCTGTCGTTCAATATTTGGTCTGTATGAGTTGTTTTCCTGTAGATGCAGGTTTGAAGTTGCCCATTGGCTGCTCGCTCTACTGTGATACTGTGTTTTCCTCCTCTTTATGCTAGTAAGGTTATTATTGATGGTCTTGAAGGTTTCTTATAATTTGTTTCATTTAGTGATGACAAAGGTGTCATCCATGTAGCAGACCTAAAGTCGTGTTGGATGGTTGGTAGAGCTATTTGTTTGAGTCTCTGCATTACTGCCTCTGTAAAGAACCCTGATATCGGAGATCCCATGCGTGTTATGTTGGTTTGTCTATAGATTTTGTTGTTGAAGGTGAGGTGTGTGGTAAGGCATAGGTCCAGTAACTTGACGATACTGTCCTTGCTGATGAAGTTAGTGGTGTTTGGTGTATATCTCTTTGGGTCTTCTAATAGTGCAGTCAGTATTTCCTTGGCCAGGTTAATGTTGATTGATGTAAACAGGGCTGTTACATCAAAAGAGACCATTACTTATCCTCTTTTATCTTAGTATCTTAGGCTCTTCAGGAATTCTTGGGTGGAGTGGATTGAGTGGCGTAAGTATTCTACTAAGTATTTTAGTCTTTGGTGTAGCTCCTTGGCCAATCTGTAGATTGGCGTTCCAGGTCGCAAGACTATGGGTCTGAGGGGGGCACCTGGTTTGTGAATTTTGGGTAATCGATAGAAAAGTGGTGTGTTGGATCCATCTAGTTTCATTATTTGGAAGTTGGTCTTATTTATTTCTCCAGATTTCTGAAGTTTTTTAGTAAGGCTGTAATTCGGTTCTCTAGTTATGGGGTCAGGTCTATTGCCACTTGTTGGTAAGTATTGGTATCTGTAAGCAGTGCGTTTGCTTTTTCAATGTAGTCTCTTCAATTTAGAATGACTGTCAAGTGTAGGGTGACGAAACAACTGGAAATGAACCTTTCAGCTCAGCAAGTAAACCTACATCCAGAACCTCAACCTGTGCTACAAATCTTCTCAAAACTCGATATGAATCACTTAACCACTCCAATGTGAAAAATGGCCATTCAGTTCATTGACTCTTGCACTGACCCAATCATACCCTGATCCCTGCCCCATCCCCATGATCCCATATTTACCATGGCTGGATCTATTTCATTGAGCCTACACATCCCTGGACACAATTCAGCTTGGCCAATCCACCTCACCTGCACATCTTTGGACTGTGGGAGGTAACCAGAGTGTCTAAAGAAACCCACACAGATGTAAAGAGAATGTGCAACTTTCACACTGGCAGTTATCCAAGTCTGGAGTTGAAACCAGGTCCTTGTTGATGTGAGGCAGCAGTGCTGACCACTGAACCACCATGCTGCCCTTTGGAGTATATTACTGAAATTCATGTACAAAAGACCAAAAGCAAATCAAATGTTTCACATTTCACTCAATTTTTTTATACACAATGTAAAATAGGTTATTAATTCATAAACTCCCTTTTGCACAATTTCATTCTACCATCCCAAATCTCCACAAATCAGCTTTACTTGTCATAGCAGGCAAATTGCATGTATCCTTGCTACAGTGTTCAACATATGAACATTAAACAAGGAATGCATATGTATTGCTTGGATGTTAATCCGCATGACTTCCCCTTTAAGGAGCAATATTAAAATTTCATTGTTGTATTGCAGTGATGCCATTTTCTTTAACACCTTTAGCTAAACAGTAAGGATGGCCACTACCTGATGCTGCAAAATCATATGATTAATTTTCATATGACAATTCTGATAATAATTGGCAGCCACACATGAAATAGTTACATAATGAAGATGTTTAAACTGTTCTTTTATAAAAACAGTTGTGCAAATTGATCTGAGAATGATACGATTTAATTTATCTTAATACAAAGGGATCATTTTTCGACTTTGCACACTTTCTTCCTTGCTGATAGCATGTATCAGAAACTTAGGTACATGTTACGTAATATTTTCTGACTATTCATTTGAAATGGTTAAAAAAACGTCTGAGTAGGGAGTGCATGAATTTCAACAATATACTCTAAAGGGACAATCTACTCTTTGGGAACGCAAAGTCAACACCTTTAACCTTAAATCCTTACTTTTCACTCTCCAAAGTGAAGGGTGATGGACATCAGAAGTACAGATAACTGAAAGAGAATTCAGACTCAAAGGAGTCAATAATTAACAGCAAAAATGTGACTTTAGAATTTCCCTCCTTTCCTCCAATGCAGTTCATTAATTTTAAACAAAAATCACCAGTTACTTAACTAATCAATATTATTGATATTAAAAATATTTTGGGCTTATTAAGCTCTAACATATTGTCAAAATGTGAACACTGAGATTTTGAAAAAATAACTCTGCCATTCATCCTCTTAGGAATGTAAGTCCTTCAAATGACAGACCATGTTCGGAGTGACACTGTAAACAAAACAAAATAAATTTAATGACAATTTGTTTAAATAAAAAACATTGGAAACAGTTCGGGTAATTGATTAATTGAATAACTACAACACCACAAGGAGTCGGCCAATCGTGCTGCTAAAGTGCCTTTATTTATGCAGATTTAGTGCATCTCAGTAACCACATCTTGATAAAGAAGCATTCATTCTCAGCTGGATATCAGACCACTCCACCAGGAACCATAACATCTTGGTGGGAAATTAATTCACTTCAGAGGACAATCAGCAGGGCTCAGTAGGAAAATGGTCAGACAAGTCTGAAATGGATGTCCATGACTACTGAGTTGGAACAAAGTACATGTACATAGCAAAGTCACACACAATCATGCTCTCTAATAGCTTTGAGTGAAAGCATTTGCACTGGTTTTAATGTTGATCACAAATATTTTAAGCCATGAAACAATTTTAGTGTTCATTACATCCTTATATATTTTCTAGGTCAAATTAGCTAAGATTTTCTGTGGCCTAGTTTTAGCTCCAAGCTTGTAAATAGAGCAGGCTCTTCTCAGTAATATTCTGGACATCTTTCATGCAAAATAATAAATGAAAAATTCAGAAGACTTAATTGAGATCAATTGGTTTTTGAACCACGAGTGTGTGGTATTTTCTAAACGTGAACTGACTTGCAATCTGTATTACTACCATTAATTTGTCCATGCTCAGCGAATATTGTCGCAACATTTGCAACAGCTACAAGAATTGGCAAGGATGTTTACTTGGATGTTCTTGTTACAAAGTACCTTAAATATTATAAATGTAGCGGGCAAGCGTTGTGTGTGATAAGATTGCCATTCTGGAGTCTGTCAAGTAACTAATTATTTCAAGCTGATTAAAACTACATAATTATATTTCTTATGCTGTGCCATTTGGTTATTTCAAATAAGTAATTCCAATATTATCCAGTTATAAAATACATATTCATTCCCAGGAATCATTCAAGAGTACACCAATATGTAAAATAATGTGCAAAGGCAGCAAGTATTCATTACATATATGTATGCATGACCTGGCTGGATTTGGATGGTTAATATTATCTGATCCAAAAGTTTAAAATTAAGAAAGAAATAAATAGAGAGGAACAAGTGTTACATTTCTTCCATTCCTCATAATAACAAGTAGATTTTGTTCATAATATTTGAGGAATTTACATGCAAAGATGTTGCGATATTGCTTTATAAGCACCAAATTCGGTGTAGCAGAGTCCTGACAACAAAACCATGCCAATCTAAATCTAAGTATTAAATAAAAAGTATTGATTTGAACACCAATTTTATGTTGAAAGCTGGGATGTCTTGCACTGTACATCATCTATTTCACGCTGCTGTCTGTTACATATTATAGCCAATGAGCAAACTCAGTTATTTTATCAGTCAGCACACAGTCTTCATTAGTGTCCACATGACATGAAAAGTGATTTTACAAGAGCTGTGATAAAAGTAGTTCAGCTATCAATGCTAAGTGACAAGAGAGGAATTTCCTGGGAAATTATGCATTGCCTTATACTGGAATATTTTATATAAATCATGGAAATTTAATAATTTATTGATATTACATGTAACAAAGAAAATGTCCATGTACTAAATACCAATTCAAATGAAGAGTGAAATATTTAATTTTAATAGCCTATAGTAATTGTGTTGACCACCTGGCTAAATCCATCCCTTCCTTTTCTCGAATGCATTGTGGATAGGATGACTATCATGTTACACAGGAAGTAACCCTTAGGGCTTCTCTGTAAAGAGGTCTCTAATTGCCATTATAATGGATCTAGTTATCAGTGTAATAACACTAAAAGGATACCCATGGTACTCAAAAGGAAATACCAATACTTTAACCAAATAGTATAAAACTTTAAGTAATACCAGGTGAAACTATTTATATTCTAGCACATTTTAAGAGAGTGTAAAAGCACATTGTGTGATACTATGGCTGAATCATTATCTGATTTGTCTGCATCTGTTATAGAGAATGATCTTGTTGATATGTTAGGGGTTACCTTAGAAGTGTCTTACACCTTAAATTTAGCACTGGCACATTTTATCAGTAATGCAGTGCACTGAATAATTACCACTATATAAAACCATTATCATCTTTTAAAGAATTAAAACCAATCAATCCACATTATAGAAATATAGAACATTACAACACTGATTGAGATCATTTGGCCTCTTGTGTCTATATGGCTCTTTTAAAGAGTAATCCACGTGATCCCACTCCTCTGTGAGAATAATATGCTCTGCAGCAAGAAGGAATGGAGCTACTCTGAAAATACATTGAAAAGAAAAATATATACAAGCACTGCCTTTACCCAAGATAGTGTTATAGATTCAACATTATGTACAAAAGAAAATTAAGATTTACTAACGTTTCTTAATCACACCTCAGTACAACATGCACAAGTTACCAGCAATTTTTTAATTCAATCATGGGATGTGGACATCATTGGCTGAGCCAGAAGTTTTTTTTTAAACCAATTCCTAGTTGCCATAGAGAAGTCAGTGGTGAGTTTTTTTCTTGAATTTGTGCTGTTCATTTGGGACAGGAAGATCCACAATGCCATTAGGAAGTGAGTTCTGAGATTTTGACCCAACAACTTTGAAAGAATGGTGATATATTTCCAAGTGAAGCTGGTGAGTGGCTTGAAGGGGAGTTTGCAGGTGGGGTATTCCCATGTATTTGGCTTATCAATTATACATGAAAAAAATCGTACTTCTAAAAACCTGCTGACAACTACAATAAAACCTAAGCACTGAAATGCTCCAGATCAAAAGTTAAAAATGATCCTCTCAAGTTCTAAGACATCAATCGTAATGCTTGGAACAAAAACCTTCTTCCAAGATTCATGGATATGTGGGTGTAAACCTCCCTCTCTTTCACTTGCATCTTTCAAGGTCTGGCATAAAACAGAATGAGAGAATGAAGTTATCTCAAAGATCTACATCTCCCGGCTCTTCAACTACGTGTCCATATATCTAGATCCTCAAGCTTCCATTTTCATGTCTCCCACCCACTCAACTTCATGTGTCATGTTTTACTAATCCCGCAGACTTGCTGTCTGCTGTCTTCCTGGCTGGATATATCAGAACTAATGCTTTTCAAGGGAGTGCAATTGATGGTGTATACAAACTTATAGGATATGGGTTTTGCTAACTAGGCCAACAATTATTGTCCATCTCCTATTCTCCTTAAGAAGATGGCTGTGAGTGGTCTCCTTGAACTGTTCCAATCCGTCAGGTGGAGGTACCGCACAGTTCCAGGAGTTTGACCAAGAAACAGTGAAGGATCAGTGATATAATTTCAAGTCAGATGAAATGCAGCTTAAAGTGGAATAAGCAGATGGTGGGGTTTCATGCATCGGCTGCCATCGTCCTTCTAGATGGTACAGGTTAAGAATTTGGAAAAACAAAAAGTTGATTACTCTTGCTCTCTGCTTTTCCTTCATAGTATCTAAATGAAGAAATGAAAATAGGTTAGACTGCATTATTGAGGTGTATAGTTTACACATATTCAAGAAAAGGAAAGACTGGAAGGTTTTCTTAACAAGTTGCTGACAGGTAATGCAGAATAAAATAAAATGTGACTGCTACTTTTCCTTGTTCAGTCCCCTTATTGTCTTTCTGAAGACAAGCATGGATATGATGGGACAAATGGCCACCTTCTGTGTTTGGGAGGTGTTTGATGACATCTGATATGTTTTCTATAGTGCATTCTGGGGAAGTGTGACTAGATTTACTACCTGACCTGATTGCAAAATTTGAATGGCACAGAGTTTACTAGTCATGGAATTATAGTGCTGGAACACAACACTGCGGCTTCTTCTTTTTCACTTGGCCTCAGCAGGTACATCTGGATGCCTTGACTGTCTCATGTTTTCAAGCAGAAATGCCTGAAGAAGATTGGAATCTGAGGTACTCTGCAGAGCTAATTGACATTCCTCAGCTACAACAGGTCAGTCGGAAGTCCCAAGTTAGTTTTCAAAGTATTTAACTCTTTAAATCCAACAGAAGCATGCTACTTCTCCCTTTGATAAATTAGTTCCTAATGAGTACTGTTTAAAGTCCTCAGGCTATTTCCAATATTATAGTTAAGCTCACATTAGAAACTACATGATACTACAATCTGAAACACTGCCTCCAAACTTTCAAGGTTTTTAACTTTAGCTTTTGTTCCAGGGACTGCTGTAATGTTACCAACCACAATCAGCTCGATGCTACCATCAGGTGACAGATCAGCAGGTCCAGTTGGGCTATCTCAAGTCCCCCCCTTCCACTTCCCTGCCCTCCAGACATTAGGAGGTTTATTTATCCTGCATATCCCTTCACCCCCCTCACAAATATCTTACGCTATTACTGCCAAGAAGTGTGGTGCTGGATGGTCATTCCTGGCGAAGAGCTTATGCTTGAAACATCAACTTTCCTGCTCCTTGGATGCTGCCTGACCAGCTGTGCTTTTCCAGTGCCACACGTTTTGACTCTGATCCCCAGCATCTGCGGTCCTCATGTTCTCCTCGTTGATATCACACTATTAGATTAGATTACTTACAGTGTAGAAACAGGCCCTTCGGCCCAACAAGTCCACACTGACCCTCCAAAGAGCAAACCACCCAGACCCATTCCCCTACATTTACCCCCTTCACCTAATACAAATGGCAATTTGGCATGGCCAATTCACCTAACCTGCACATTTTTGGACAGTGGGAGGAAACCGGAGCACCCGGAGGAAACCTACGCAGACATGGGGAGAATGTGCAAACTCCACACAGACAGTTGGCCAGGCGAGAATTGAACCCAGGTCTCTGGCGCTGTGAGGCAGCAGTGCTATACACTGTGCCACCGTGCCACCCAAAAGAAACCTTTGAAATCGATGCCCGGAATATAATACACAACCTCTCACTATTGCTGCGAATATCAACCAGTCCATACCAACCCTCCAAGGAATAACCCAACCTCTGACTAATGCACCTAACACTATGGGCAATTTAGCATGGCCAATTCACCTGACCTGCACACCTTTGGACTGTGGGAAGAAACCAGAGCACCCGGAGGAAACCCACGGGGAGAAAGGCCGGAATCGAACCTGGGTCCTAGTGTTGTGAGGCAGCAGTGCTAACCACTGAGCCACCATGCCACTCCATGCTAGGGAGAAGGCACCTGGACCTTCACCAATGGGAGGAGCCATAGTGGACCAGTGCAGACCTGTGCACACATGTCAACAACACAGCCTTCATCATTTGCATGCAGCCCATTCAGTTGTGGGAGTTATTCACCAAAGACAACAGCCAGATGGATCAGCAGATAGCTTTTGTAATCCATCAGACGCCCTCTTGTTTGTGGCTGTAATAGCAATAGCCCATGCCAAGATGGCACCTGGCATGGCCTGTGCCAGAAGTACGCATGTGTATCTGGCATTCATGCCATTGGGAGGAGATAGTACTCAACTATATTTTGTAACCAGAGTCGGAGCTATATCACCCGAAACATTGTTGGGTAGTGGTCGCAGGGCAGTCAAGTTTCATTTTGCTTTGGGTTTGATGAATTCTTGCTTCTTTAAATCAGGCTGAAGTAGATTTCAGATTTAATTAGATTACTTACAGTGTGGAAACAGGCCCTTTAGCCTAACAAGTCCAGACCGACCTTCCGAACAGCAACCCACGCAGACCCATTCCCATACATTTACCCCTTCACCTAACACTACGGGCAATTTAGCATGGCCAATTCAGCTAACCTGCACGTTTTTTGGACTGTGGGAGGAAACCGGAGCACCCGAAGGAAACCCACGCAGACATGGGGAGAATGTGCAAACTCCATACAGACAGTTGCCTGAGGTGGGTATTGAACCCAGGTCTTTGGTGCTGTGAGGCAGCAGTGCTAAGCACTGTGCCACCGTGCTGCCCACTTGAAATCACTTTGTACTCAGCCATTCTCTTAGGTTACCAAAGAAAGTGTTTCCATTTTAATTTTCAACCACTTGAAAATGATATAAATTTATTATCATTCTGTAGTTTCTGAACTGTTCAGTGAAAGCTGTTAGGTGATGTCATACTGCAGCATAAAATATTAGAGAATTTCTACAGGTCATAACTAATATTAAATGTCTAAATTATCCATAATGTTGACATTTTTATGTACTTTGATAAATTGCTCCACAGATTATGTAATCTTTTCCAAAATAAGTTCGAAGTCATAATATCACAGATTCTCTGGTTTTTGCTTGCAACGTGGTACCTAGATTTACTATAATTTGTTGATCTGTTCATCTTTTATAGAGTTATTAAGAATACTGCTGTTTAATATTTATCTACTTAAGTGGCACTTAAAAATACATAAGTTCCTTATTTGTTGGCAATGAAGTGGCGAACTAGAATAATTTATTATTACATTTAGAAGACGCATTGCAGGTGTCATGAAACAACAGTAATAAATAAAATGGAAGCAACCATTCATCAAACTTATCACATTGATAATGTGAAAGAAGGCCTTCAGTGGTGTCATGACTAACAATTTGGCGGTATTTAGTTTTTCCCCAATGCTTCTCAAATTTACCAAAATACAATCTATAAAACAATAAAAATTTGAAAAAAGAAACTGCTTAGAAAAACTGACGACACCTTTTTCAAAACACAGGTCAGTTTTAATTTGATTTGATGCAACTTAGATGGTCACTGGCTAGAAGTTAAACAATTTCGTATTTTCTGAGATGGGCTGAAGTAAGGGAGCAATTTCATTGCCATAAGAACTAGAAAAGAAAGAAACAAAGCGTTGTGGAAGACAGTGGATTGGCATAAAAGTTACTAACTCAGCATGTCTGACAGCATCTGTGGGCAGACAGCAAAGATAACACTGCATGTCTCGTGATCTTCATCAGAACTGTGAGCAGCTCAGAAAAATGTGGTATTTGTGCTGAAGGGAGGTGCATGTAGGGGTAGGAAGAAAGTCGGTGGATAAGTGGAGATAGAATTCAGAGAGACAGATATGAGAATGGGATTACTGATTGGGATTACTGATGGTTCACCAGAAAGAGAAGCTGACTGTGTGATAATGAGAGCTGAGAGGAGGAGATTGGGTTGGCTTTGCTGAAAGTGACCCATGTCATGACAGGACTAGGATGGACGGTGGGTAATAAAACATGGAAGGATGGAATTACACTCTAAAGGTATTGATCTTGATGTTGGGTCCTAGAGGCTTCAGGGTCCCCAAGTGGAAAAGGAGATCCTGTTCTTCGAGCTTAAGCTGAAGCCCACAGAAACACTGCAGCAGGCCCGAGGCAGAAATGCTCCCACAGGAACTAGGTTATGTGTTGAAGTTGTAGGCAACTGGAAGGTCAGAGTTATTTTTACGGACAGAACATGGGTGTCCTCCAAAGCAGTTACCCAGTCTGCCTTTGTCTCCCTGAAGCCGAGAGACCACATTGTGAGCAGTGAGTGCAGTAGACTAAATTGAGTGAAGTACAGGTAAATTGCTTTTTCACTTAGAAGACATCTGGGGCCTTGGTTAGTGAAATGGGAGGAGGCAAGTGGGCAGATGTTACACCATCAGGGATTGCACAGAAAGGTGCTGGGATTGGAGGAGGAGTGGACCAAAGTGGCGCATAGGGAACAGTCCCTGCCCAATGCTGACAAAGGAAGAAAGCCTTCAGGGCTTTTACCCAAAACGTCGATTTTCCTGCTCCTCAGATGCTGCCTGACCTGCTGTGATTTTCCAGCACCGCTCTAATCTTGACTGTAATCTCCAGCATCTGCAATACCCAGTTCTACAGAGTAGATGAAGTGGATGGATGTGCAGGAAAATCTCTGCTGAATGTCAAAAGATCCTTTGGGCCTTGGATGGAGGTGTCAGTGTAGGTTTTACATCTCCTGAGGTGGCAAGGGAAAGTGTCGGGTGTGGGGGAGTAGGGTGATGGGGGGGCGTGGACCTTATGAGGGAGTCACAGAGGGAATGGTCTCTGTGGTACGCAGATGGGGGTGCAGTCAGATCAGAGAGAGACAGATTTGAATGGTTGAGAGTGGGTAGAGAAATGAATGATCCAAGTTTGTTAACTTGGAAGATAACCACAATCTGTATAAATGAGTGCTGGGAGGACAAAGGGGCATATAGTGTGCATTTAGAACTGTGGCAGATAGATATCAGCGTGGGTGATGTGTGGTCATCAACTTTGAATTCAAAGAGAAGTCAGAATACTTTCTAAATGACAAATGATAGTGGAGGAATATAGAACATGGTGTAAAGGTGCATTAACAACTAAACATTAGTGCACAGGTAAAACAAAAAAGCAAATGAAAAAGGTAGATGGTGGCCTCTCTCTCAAAGCTGTAAGACAAAGAGGAGATATTTGTATTTCAATTATAATCAGTCTTCTCACTTTATGTGGAGTGTTTCCACTCAGAGAACTATCTCAGCTTGGTTTTCGAAAAGACAAATTTGGGACTGGGGAGTGTAGGGTATAGAGTACAGATTTACCATTATAATTTAATCTTTTAAGGCCCAGAAAGAGTCCAGGTTGTCTAAAGGAGGGTATAGTCCCTGGAGATTAGAGCTTGAGGGATAGTCTGCTTGAAATGCAGATAGAAAGGCCAGAATTCTCCAGATGTAAATACTACCAAAACAGCAGGACCAATCAAGAGTGATCAGGTCCCATGTTATCATCACTTGCCTGGACCATTGTGAGTGAAAGGGATCTGGCTAGGCTCACATTGGCATCTGTCAATATATTAAAGAGGTCTCAACAGCTGCAGGATGAAAGCAACATGTAGGAAGACTGCACATCCTTCTTCCTCCCATCCCCATCTCTCTATTCTCAGAATATTCTTTGGAGGTCATGTTGGATACAGATGGAAGGAACAGACTGGCCAGCCTGAAGACATAGCTGCAAGGAGTAGAGGAAATGAGCAGCAGGATTGCACTGGCTGGCATCTGAATTCAGGGCTACTTATGTATAACGGCCTCATGAAGTCTGGCAAAGGTGGCATCATATGACTTTCAGCTGGCAGCCATCAGTCTCTCCCCCTGCCTAGGCAGTCACCTGGAATATGACTCCTCTGACCATCTATCTATATCCCTCTGTAGACTCATTGTGCTCTCTTCAAGATTTGCCTTTCCAAATATTTTTGTGTCATCTGCAAACTTGGCAACAATTTCCTCATCCAAGTCACTATAATATATTGTAAATAATTATAGTCCCAACACTGATTCTTTTGGCACTCCACTAGTTACTGGGGTTGCCAACCTGAAAATGCCCCTTTTATTCCAACTCTCTGTCTTCTTTAGTTAGCTAATCCTCTATCCCTTTTAATATACTGCACCCAACATCATTGGCAATTTTTGTTTGAAGTAGCCTTATGTGTGGTACCTTATCAAATCACATCCAACGTTTCATTTTTCTCTACCCTGCTTGTAACCTCTTCAAAGAGATCAAATAAACTTGTCAGGCATGATTTCCCTTTTATGAAGCCATGATGACTCTGTTCATCCAAAGATGTGCAGCTTAGGTGAATTGGCCAATTGTCCTTCATGTCCATGGATATACAGGTTAAGTGGATTAGCCATGGTAAAATGCAGAGTTACAGGGACAGGGTAGGAGGTTGGGTCTGGGTGGGATACCTTTTGAAAGGTCGGTGCTGACTCAAAAGGGTGAATGGCCTTGTTCCAATTCTAGGGATTCTATGACTGCGTGTTTCTAAATGCCATGCTATTGCATCCTTGATAAGAGACTCTAACATTTTCCCAATGACAGATGTTAAACTAACTGGTCTATAGTTACCTGATCTTTGTCTTCGCCTTTTTGAATAAGGGTGTTACTTTGGCAATTTTCCAAACCTCTGGTCTCTTCCCGAATCCAAAGATTTCTGGATGACTGTTACCAGTGCATCTACTATTTCTGTAGCTGTTTCTGTTAAAATCCTAGGATTACTCCTGTTCTTAAGTTCAAAAGAGACAAACACACTTATTCTTATACTACATTTTCCGGACCCAATACACAGCAAAGATTTCTTCTCTACTCCCTTAAAGCCTGGAGAACACCTGCCAGGGATGGCAGCAGATGGCAATATTCTGTACATGGAATCTTTTAAAGGAGAGAGGGTGTTATGAAGCAGCTACCACAAGATTCTGGCTGACCAGTAGACTTGGTCTGGTAACTGCAGGTGTATTGGAAGAATCCACAAGCTGATAAATAAACCACATCAGCTACCCTCTCTGTGGTTATCAAGTCTGAGCATGATTCTCAAACCCCCACAGGTAGGCTTAGAGGTAGGAACATAATCATGCACCTCAAAGACTCCTGTAGTGAAAAAAACCACAGTCTCTAGCAATTCATTCCTTAAACAGAACAAGAGGTGATATGCTTAGAAGCATTTCCATTGTGTCACAAACCTTTTGGAGTTGTACAGCATATAACACTTTCACTAATAACTTGTATAGAACAGGTGGTGCATTGCGACTTGATCCACCGATGCTTCATTTTGGAAGCCAGATTTGTTTCAACAACAGGCTGCCACCCTCCTGCCTTTTGTCCGATGTGAACTAATCAAATATTCCAAGGTACTCATGGTTTAATTATCAAAGTAAACACTCCTTGCTCCTCGAACCTTTCCTCCTGCAGATTCTAGCAGTTTTACTCCATTAATAAACGCACCTCTTTATATTTCTTTCTGGTCTGCTACTATCTGCAGCATGTGTTTACAATGGCACATAAAAATATGGGGTCATCTTTTCAAAAAATAATTATCCTTAAATTTATTTGGCACAGTTTATTCTGAACTCGATTTCCTTTATTAACTCAGTTATAATAGTCCTACAGCTATTACACCATGTATTGTGTCACTTTGAGGGTAATATAATCATTGCACAGAAAATTAAACCCAAATACTAATCAAAATCCATGCACTTCTTATAATAAAATCTTTTATTGCAATCAGTATTAATAACCCTCTTCATTTTTTTAAGTTGCGCATTATTTGCAAATGCAAAGCATTGTTTATTTGCAGGCTAAACAATCTAGCCACTTCAGAGATGCTTGAAATGGGTGTAAATCTCAAGGGTAAAGTACCGCAAAAGTGTTTTTCCCATATTTTGTCAAAGAATTCTGGGACCATAAGATCTAATTTTGTAGCTCTTTGTTTACACTAAGAAACCATTCTATAAGTATAATTTAAAATTTGCAATTTAGCACAAAATTCAGTCAGACTAGCACATATTTATACTTCCTAACAGCCTATCTTATAATTCACATTTCACAGAAATCTCTTTTTGGACTTAAAGGGAGAATGCTATGAGTCTGCGATTGACAGAATAGCCTATTCCTGTTCCTATTTTCTACATTTTTAGTGTTATATGCTGTTACATCTATGATTGGTTATGTGTGTTTTCTTTAAAGGACAGAAATGTTGGAACAGTCAGTTCTATTACCCAACAGAAACTATTTTATTCCAGCTTGCATAAATGGTGGAACTGTTTTATGTTGAAAGATTGAGAGATTGGGCCTATATTTTCTAGTGTTTAGAGGAATGAGAGGTGACTTAATAGGAACTAAGAAACAAGAACATTTTTAAAGGGATTAACAGCATAGATGCTATAACTCTCATTACCCCTTAATGTAGAGACTAGAACAAAGAGACATTGACTCAAAATAAAGGGCCTGAGATGAAGAGGAAGCTCTTCACTCAAGAAATGATGAATCTGTGGAATTCTCTACATCCAAGAGATGTGGAAGCTCAGTCATTAAATAAGTCAGGTCTAATCAGAAAGGTGGATTTGAGGTTATAATCAGCCATAGTCTAGTTAAATGGTGAAGCAAGCTTCAGGAAGCAAGCAGCCTGCTCCTTGTTCATATGTTTTGTAAGTTTTTGGGAAGGTGGTGGTGTGGCGGTAATATCACTGGACTAATAACCCAGAATGCTATGCCATTAATCTGCAGACATGGGTTTGAACACCATCATGGCACATGCTGAAACTTGAATTCAATAAAAATAAGGAAAAGAGGACTAGCTTAATGGCAACTGTGTAATCACAGTCGATTGTTGCAAAAACCCATCTGGTTCACTAATGTACTTTAGGGAAAGAAATTTACCATCTTTATCTGATCTGGCTCAGATGTGACTCCAGACCTACAGCAATGTGGTTGATTCCCAACTGCCTTCTGGGCAATTAGGATTGGGTAATAAATGCTGGTCTGTTCCAGCATCTGCAGTCCTCACTTTCTCCTAGCCAGAGAATACTCCATCCTGTGAACAAAGAATAGAAAAATCTAAAGACAGATAATGACATGAAAGGATAAGGGGACTGTACAAGAATATAGCATTGAGATAAATGATTACAGCAGATCAGACGATGCTCTTTTACCTTAGTCTCCTGGTTAAATTTCAGATATTTGTCTCTCACTTTATCCCATCATGACTTTCTTTCTGTTTGTATTATATGCCTTCTACTGATTGTTTTAAGCATGGTTTCAGCAATAAAAATGTCATTATAAGCTGTCTCAAAGAGACAATTCAGCTGGCTTTCTGTCTGTAATTGTGAGAGGTGTGTTATAGTAAAGATAGGAAAGAAAAATGCCACTATGTGATTCAATGACAGGGGATGTTCATTCCAATTTGGATGTAGCAGTTAGTCAATAATTTGTACTATGCACTGAGCACACCCAGTTAGATGATGGAAATCATGGTTTACCCCGTTCATTCACATAAATTTTGTACTCTTAAGATCAACATTAAAGTTTGTTGATGAAAAAATATGTTCTGAGAACACAGCAAACAAACTACTCAAATTTTGTTAATCAAAATTTGATTTATCAGGAATCCCTCAAACCATTTGCAATAACTATGATAATGAATAGCTTGTTGCTCTTCAAATACAGCAAAATCTGTGTGCCGACTCTGAAACAATGTGGCTGACCATTTCCATGATTGTAAAAGTGCCAGTTGAGGTTTATTTTTTATTGCTTGACATACTGTGCATTGTTTCATGTGTCTTCTACTTTGTTACCTAATCCTGGCTACCAATGATAGCTTCTCACTGGACCTGTTGTGATATTCATCACCGATTGCAGACCACAAAGATAACATAACTGTGATCTATATATTTCAGGAATTACAATAATGGCTCCCACATACCAGCATCTTTATCAACTGACATCTCACAATTTTAACGTCAAAAAGACCTCTATCCTAAATCTAATATCCATGTTGATCATTCATTTGTGATACAGTCATATGAACCTTCCTGTGATTTATTCATGTGGTGGTGACATTATGGAAATATCACTGGACTAGTAATCCAGAATCTGAATATAATACCATGGGGAGAGGGATTCGAATTCCATCATGACAGATAGTGAAATTTGAATTCAAGAAAATCTGAAATGAAAAGCTAGCCTAATGGTGGTCATCTAACTACTGTCAATTGTCATAAAAACCATCTGGTTCATTGATGTACATTAGGGAAAGAAATTTGCCTTCTCTGGTCTGGCTGGCATTTAATTCCAGACCCACAACAATGTGGTTGACTCATAACTGCACTGGAAATGTCCTAGCATGCATTTAAGCTCAAGAGCAGTTCGGGATGGACAACAAATGCTGGCCCATCCAGCGACACCCACATCCCACAATTCAAAAAAATTCTACCTATTAGGGCAACATGGTTGCTCAGTGATTAGCACTGCTGCCTCACAGCACCAGGGACTTGGGTTCACTTTCAGCACAGTCTGTAACCTCAAGGCCTAGCATATCCCTCACTCAACCATCACCATCAAGCCAGAGGAATCAACTCTCGTTCGATGGAGAGTGCAGGAGAGTATAACAGGAGCAGCACCAAGCACATCTAAAACCGAGTGAAGCCACCAAACAGGACTAATTGCATACCAAACAGCATTAGCAAGTGACAGATAGAACTAAATGATCCCACAACCATTTGATCAGATCTAAGCTCTGCAGTCCTGCCATATCTAGTCATGAATGACATTGGACCATGATACAACTTGTTAGAGGAAGAGGCTCAACAAATATCCCATCTTCAATGATGGAAGAATTCAGCAGATTGGTGAATAACATTAGACTGAAGTATTCGCAGCAATCTTCAGCCAGAAGTGCCAAGTGGATGATCCATCTCAGTCTCCTCCAGTGGTCCCCAGCATCATAGATGCCAGTCTTCAGTCAATTTGATTCACTCCACGTGACATCAAGAAACAGTTGATGTCACTGGATAGTGCAAATGATATGGCCTTGAGAACATTACATCAATAGTACCGAAGATATGTGCTTCAGATTTGCTGCTCCCCTAGCCAAGCTATTCCAGTCCAGTGATAACACTGACATCTACCCAACAATGTGAAAAATTGCCCAGGTTTGGAGGGACACAAAAATCAGCACAAATCCAACCTGGCCAATTACCACCCAATCAACCTACTCTCGATCATCAGTAAAGTGATGGGCAATATCATCAACAGTACTATCAATCAACACCTGCTCAGCAATAACCTGCTCGGTGATGCCCAGTTTTGGTTCTGCCAGGGCCATTCATTACAGTTTTGTTTCAAATATGGACAAAGGCGTTGAATTCTAGAGGTAAAGTGGGAGTGACAGCTCTTTGACGTCAAGGCTGAATTCGACCAAGCAAACCTGAGACAAAGATAATGCCAGGAAGGAACTAGGAGAGTGGAATAGAGTTTCTATAGGAAGCAGGGTGTGAGGATGTATAGCCAAGGTAAGGGTGGGTATCAGTGGGTATATAGTGGATATCGGTGGCCAGCCTATCCCCAGAAAAAGCAGATGTCAAGGAAAGGAAGGGAGGGGTCAGAGATGGACCAGGTGAAAGTGAGGGTGGGGTGGAAATTAGAAACAAAATAAATTAACTTTTTCATGATGGGATAAAGTGAGAGACAAATATCTGAATTTAACCAGAAGACTAAGGTAAAAGAGGCATCATCTGATCTGCTGTAACCATTTATCTCAATGCTATATTCTTGTACAGTCCTCTTATCCTTTCATGTCATTATCTGTCTTTAGTTTTTTTTAATTCTTTGTTCACATGATGGAGATTTTTCAATGAGAGAGGGAAGCAGCACTGATGATATCATCGATATGCTGGAGAAAGAGTTGTAGGTGGGGGCCAGAATAGGACTGGAACAAGGAATGTTCCAAGTACACCCCCAAACAGAAAGGCATAATTGGGGCTCATGTGAGAATGCATGGCCATTCCTTTGACCAGAAAGAAAGTGAGAGGTGTAAAAAGAGCAGTTGTTCAGAGGAAGGACGAGCTTGGCCAGGCAGAGGAGGGTGGTGGTAGGTGGTGATGGTTCAGGTTTTTTTTCTCCAGGAAGAAGCGGAGAGCCCTGAGACCATCCTAGTGGAGGATGGATGTTAGAGGGATTGCAAGTCCACGGAGCCCACAAACTGGAAATTCTGAGATTGGCATAAAATTTTAGTGGAATCCTGGATATAAGTGGGCATGGACTGGTCCAGAGGAGAAAAGACTGAGTAAAGATGGGAAGAGATGAATTCTCAGGAGCAGGCGGAAACAATTAATCTGTCCTGATAAGGGATTTTGGGAAGGAGATAGAATTGAGCTGTGCAGGGTTGGGATACTATCAGCTTGAAGGTAGTGGTGTTGTTTGAGGGATGGGGGGTTGTTAGATTACTGGATAGAACATAGAACATAGAAAAATACAGCGCAGTACAGGCCCTTTGGCCGTCGATGTTGCGCCGATCCAAGCCCACCTAACCTACACTAGCCCACTATCCTCCATATGCCTATCCAATGCCCGTTTAAATGTCCATAAAGAGGGAGAGTCCATCACTGCTACTGGCAGGGCATTCCATGAACTCACGACTCGATGAAGTGAGGTTGGTGACCCTAGTTGATACAATGAGCAGATGTGCCATGGTGGGGTCGTGATCCGCTGGAAATAGGAAGAAGTATCTGAGAGCTGGCACTCAGCCTCTGCAATGTAGAGGGTCAGTATGTCAGACTACAACAGCACCACCCTTACCAGCAGGCTTAATAACAAAGTCAGGGTTGGATCTGAGCGCACGGAGTGCAGTCAGTTCGGTGGAGCAGAGAAATTGAGGTGACGACAGTTCTCATTGAACAGTTTGAGTGCAGGCAGAAGGCCAGAGGGAGGAGGCCAGGTGGAGGGAGAGTGTTAGAGCTGGGCAATGGGGTCTGTGGGACAGGGAGAGAACTCTTGTCCAAAGAAATGGGCACGGAGGCAAAGGTGATGAAAGAAGAGTTCAATGTTATGTATATCTGAAATTAATTAAATTAGGGGAACAGAGGGATGAAACTGGGACCTTTGCTGAGTACAGAACTTCAGCATCAGACATCAGAAGGTTAAGAGGGTTGGTCAATACATGACAGGAGGTGAGGTTGGGCAAGGGGATGGAGTCAGAGGGAAGGGGAGGGAAGGAAAGTTCCAGAGAGCCATGGGTATCTCTAAGTTGTTGCATCTTGTGTTCCATGATGCATGAAAGGATAAGAAAAAGCTTTTCGTTAGCACATTCTGACATGTTAATATATCACCATTCATTCACTCTTGTTTGGTCAAACGCCTGGAATTCCCTCCTTGGGGTATTGGACTGTAGCAGTTCAAGAAGGAAGCTCACCATCACCTTCTCAAGAGCAACTGGGGATGGGTAATAAAAATGCTAGGCAGCTAACAGCACCCACATTCTATGAGTGAATAAAGAGAAAAAGTCATAATATGGGCAGCAAGTTATCATGAGTGATTTCAATCTCCATATAGACAGAGTAAATCAATTCAGCACTAAAGCTGTGGAATGTGTTAAAGGATGGTTTTCTTGAGCAGAATGTTGAGGAGTCAACTAGAAGACATGTTATTTATGTGTATGTGTAATGAAAAGAGGCAAATTGACAATTTTGTTCTAAAAGAATATTTAGGGATGAGTGACCAAAATATGATGGAGTTTTACATCATGTTTGAAAGCGAGACCATTCAATCTGAAGCACAAGTGAGAAATTTGATGAGGCAAATTATGAAGGCAGAAGGAATAAACTGAGATGGATTGGGAAGATACATAAAAAGCATGATTTTACACAGGTTTAAATAACTACTACATGACTTACAGAAATTATTTCTTCTTTCAAGGTAGAAAACCTCAAAACTAAAGAAATTCAGAATTCAAAGATTAAAAGAAAGGATGTATAAAGTTGCCAGAGACAATAGTAAACCTGAGGATTGGGAGGTCAAGAATAGAGCAAATGAGCAAGAAAACGAGAACAGAATAATAAAAATGAAGTCCAAAAGCTTCTATGGGTACATAAAAAGGAAAATGTGATAATAATGTGTGTCCTTTATAGGCAGAATCAGGAACGGTTATAATGAGGAACAGAGAAAACCACAGAAATGTTAAAAGAACCCTTTGTATTAGTTTTCACTGAGGAACAGACAAAAAAACCTCCTGAACTAGAGATGTAAGTGACTAGGGAGAATGAGGAATTTAAGGAAATTAATATTAGTAAACAGATTGCACTGGGTAAAAAAAACTAATGGGGCTGAAAGGTGATAAATTCCCAGGATCTGATATTTCAAACATTCCATTAATACTAAATATAGGGGAGGAATTAAGTACCATCTCCAATAGAAGTAGTAATAGACAAACTAATGGGGCAAAAGGCAGTTAAATCCTCTGGCCCTGATGGGTTACATCCTAGGATCCTAAAGGAAGTTATTATAGAGATAGTGAATGCATTAGTTGTAATTTTCCAAAAATCGTTGGTTTTGGAGGAGTACCAGAGGTATGGAAAATTACCAATGTGACACTCCTATTCAAAAATGGAGGGAGGTACAAAGTGGCTAACCATAGTCTGATTAGCCTCGTGTGTATTTTCCAAACAGCACATTTGGAAATTATAATCTAATCAAGCAGAATGGACATTGCTTCATAAGAGAGAAATCATGTCTGACCAATTTATTGGAGTTTTTTGAGGAAGTCTCAAACAGAGTGGATAGAGGGAAACCAGTCGATGTGCTGTAATTGGTCTTCTAGAAGGTGTTTCATGAGATCATGACAAAAGGTCAAGTCATAAGCTAAGAACCAATGTGTTGGAGGTAGTAAGTTGGCATGGGTAGGGAATTGGCTTATGGACAGAAAATAGGGTGTGGGAATAATGGTTTCTTTTCAGGTTAGTAATCTATAACCAATGGGAATCAGGTTGGATCAGTGATCTGTGGGGATCATCAATCAGTGGGGATCAATGGGGATCAATCCATGGATCAGTGTTGGGACTGTAACTGTTTACAATATATATGTTAATGATTTGGAACAAGGAAGTAAATATATTGTAGCCAAACTTGCAGACAACACAAAAATCGGTGAAAAGGCAAATTGTAAGAATACAAACTGTTTACAGACATATTAGTAGTTTAAGTAAGTGGGTAAACACTTGACAAATAGAGTGTAATATGGGAAAATGTGAGATTGTTCACTTTGGAAAGGAAAACAAAAGAACAGAGCATTTTTTAAATGCAGAAAACATGGAGAAAGTGGCAATGCAAAGGGATTTGTGGGTGCTGGTGCACAAAACTAGCACATGGGTGTGGTAGCAGGTCATTAGGAAGGCTAGTGGAATGTTGACCCTTATTTCATGTGAGTTGGAGTATAAGAGTAAGGAAATCGTATTGCAACTGCACAAGTGCTGTTCAGACCATATCTGGAGTACTGTGAGTAGATTTGGTCATTTTATTAAGGAAAGAGATTATTTAATCAGAAACAGTTCAGAGAAGGTTCACTGAGATGATTCCAGATATGGAGGAATTGTCTTATGAACACAAGTTAAACAGGTTGGGACTGTACTCATTAGAATTTCCTCATTTATCATTCATAGGATCTCATTGGAACCTGGATTCTTAAAGGGATTGACAATTATCTTTAATAAAGTTAAGTTTAAGGTAGAGATTGATGCATCTCTGATTACCTATGGAGTACAGGTTTACAAAGTTGGGGTGCGTAAAAGAAATTGAAGTATTCAATAAGCATTAGATTGTACTGAATGTGTTAGCTGAGTGGCTGATTCATCTTTCTATGTTCCTATGCAACGTAATGGCCAGGGTTACTTGAAACTATGATTTATAATTGTTTTGCAACATTTTAGTAGAAGACCACAAGCAGTGTTTCTATAAGGGTTTATCAATTGTAACTTTAAAAAGCTACCTGATCAGAGAACCAAAGCATTAAAATCTACAACCAGTGAACTCTTATTGTCTTATTGCCTAAGTTAACCTTCTTTATTCTGTAACTTGTATTCCGTACATACTTGGTTCATGCATGTATTTGCATACGAGTTTCGAAGTCAAATATTGGCCAGGACAATACTTCTTTAATGCTTAATTTGTATTGCCTGGTTAAGTTTTAGCCCAATAAAACTAATCCCTTACTTGTTAATCTCAAAGAAACTGATCTGTCTTGCTCTGTACAAACCACACAAACAACCAAGTATACATCAAATTGGCAAGACATCTTTCAAAACTTAAAATCCTGTTGCAAACGAATAAAGAGTTGCAAAAGAGGGGAGCCATTCCACTCCTCCTCAGCTGGTCTAACACAATAATCAATGATTCAGGAAGAGTCCAATTCCTTAAATAACATTTGGGTTATCTGATACACAATGAGACCAGTCTCCAAAGACTGTTTTTACTGCCTAAGCTAATTTTCTCTTTAATAATCTTGAACATTAAGTTCTCTCAAGAGGAGTTGACATTGTTTCAGCTGATTTCCAATTCTTCAAAATTACTTTGCCCATACTAATAACAGCAACTGGAATTATTGCACAGTTTAGACATCAGCATATCTCATATCAATGAATTCATGTGAGACCAACATACTGGAGGTGCGAGTAAAATGTGTAGTCTGTCTTAGCCACATGTATTTTGCTCCTTCTCTCCAATGAAAATCAATCTCATCACATAACTGCTTGGTATGGATTAAAATGCTTTGCTATTTTGAAAAATTGAAATTACTCCAAAGAAAAATGTAAACAATTTCTGCAAATGCTTGTCATCTAGAATCTGCTGAGATTTTCTTTTCCCCAGTGATAACAGATTCAAGATGCATTAAAAGTAATGATTGTGAAACATCTTTTAAGGCTTAGTATCATCATTCAGCTTGACAGTCAACTCAACTTGGAAATGCATTTCCTTTAAATTGGCCAGTGTATTTTAGTTACGACATCAGCATCTAGTTTTTTTAAGAAGTATATGGTTTTTCTTTCATTAAATTATTTTGTTATAAGGAGAAAAAGTTGAGAGGCAGAGGTGTAAGGAATGAACTCCAGAGCTTTGGCAGTTCCCAACCAAAGGCACGGATATGAAAGCTAGAACAATTAAAATCACTGTGCACATCAATTAAAGGAGCAGAGGTGTCTTAGAGTGCTTAAAAGGAGATTACAGAGATAGGGAGTGATGAGGCCATGGAGAAATTTAGAATCATAAAGTCAGAGTTACGCAACATGGAAACAGACCCTTCGGTCCAACCATCTCCCCATCCTAAACTAGTCCCATCAGCCTGCACTTGGCTCATGTCCCTCCAAACCTTTCTTATTCATGAACTTATCCAAATGTCTTTTAAAATTTGTAACTGTACCTGCACCCATGACCTTCTCTGGCAGTTCATTCCACACACAAACCACCCTGTATAAAAAATATTTGCCCCTCATGTCCTTTTTAATTCCTTCTCCTCACACCTTAAAAATATCTCTCCTAGTTTTGAACTCCCCCACACTAGGGAAAAGACCCTTGTCATTCAACTTATCTATGCCCTTCAAGATTCGATAAACCTCAATAAAGGTCCCCCCTTGTATGTTCCAGTGAAAAATGCCCTAGCCTTTCCAGTTTATCTTTAGATCTCAAACCCTCCATTCCAGACAACATCCTGGTAAATCTCTTTTGAACCCTCTCCAGTTTCATAATATCCTTCTAATAACAGGGCAACCAGAACTGCGCACAATACTCCAGAAGCGGCCTCACCAACATTCTGTACAACCTCAACATGAAATCCCAACCCCTATCCTAAAGGTCTGAGCAAAGTAAACAAGTATGCTAAATGCCTTCTTAACCATGCAGATTTCAAAGAATTTTGTGCCTTAAACCCTAGGTCTCTGTTCTACCACACTACCCTACCATTAATTGTATAAGTCCTGTGATTGAATGTATTACCAAAATGCAGTACCTCACATTTATCCAAATTAAACTCCATCTGTCACTCCTCAGCCCATTGACCCAATGGATCAAGAACTCTTTGTAAAGTATATTGCTTTATTGGGAGCCAATATAGATTAGTGATCACAGAGTGATAAAGAACAGAACTTGTTATGTGTTAAAACATGTATAGCAGTGCTTTGGATAATTTAAAGTTTACTGAATGTGGTTGAGACCAGTCAGTCATATGTTGGAATAGTCAACTATAGTGGCAATGAGAGGTTATTTGTGATGAATTGAGGCAGAGTGAAGTCGGACAATTTTGTGGAGGTGGAAATGGGTAGTTTTAGTGAAGGCCAGAAGTTATGGTTGGAAGCTCATCTTGGAATTAACTGTGACAAAGTTAAGAATAGACAGGCTTAATCTCACACAGTTACCAGGAAGAAGCTTAAGTCAGGAGCTAGCAAATGAAATGTGGAACAGGCACTGAAAGTAAAGAAGAAGCTGCAAGTGAACAGAAACAAAAGAAGGATCATACTGGATTTGAAACATTAACTCTGATCCTGTTGAGTTTCTCCAGTATTATCAGTATTGAAATAAGTGCTATTTTTTAATCATAGAGTGATAGAGATGCACAGAAACAGACTCGTCCATGCTGACCAGATATCCTAAATTAATCTAATCCCATTTCCCAGCATTTGGTCCATACCTCTCTCTTAACCCTTCCTATTCATATACAAATCCAGATGCCTTTTAAATGTTGTAAGTGTACCAGCCTCTACCACTTCATTTGGTAGTTTATTCCATGCACACATCACCCTCTGTGTGAAAAAGTTACCCTTTATGTCTCTCTTAAATCTTTCCCCTCTCATCTTAAACCAATGCCCTCTGGTTTTGGGCTCCACTACCCTGGGGAAAATATCTTGATTATTCATTCTACCTCTGCCCCTCATGATTTTATAAATCTCTGCAAGATCATCAGTCAGCCTCTGACACGCTAAGAAAAATATCCACAGCCTATTCAGCCTCTCCCTATAGTTCAAGCCCTCCAAATCTGGCAACATCCTTGTAAATTGTTTCAGAACCCTTTCACATTTCACAGCATCCTTCCAAGAGCAGGGGAGACCAGAATTGAACACAATATTCGAAAAGTGGCCGAAGCAATGTCCTGTACAGCAACAACATAAACTCGCAACTCCTGTACTCAACGCACTGACCAATAATGGAGGAAATTTCCATTCATCCAGTACTGGAGGTTGAATAAAGTGTCTCATCATTTAGTAAGATTGGGGAAGTCAAAGATGTGCTGGTGAGGTTTTTGAAAACTAATAAGATACAGATTGCTGATCTTTGAATCTGATAATTCAACTAATACTTGGACCTCCTGGACTGAGATGGCTTTGAAAAGCAACCAAAAAACTCAATAAAATGGCTAGAGATATCGCCTGACACATAGTTTTACAAAACTGATGTGGTTTAGCTAAGAGGATGCCTGAGCTGAAGTCAATACTTTTCCCCCAAATTGAAACTGGTCAACTGCACCTCTTATTCCAAAAAGGCTCTCACCTCCAATATGATTTACACCATGATGAGGATCTTCACATGTTGCAGATAGAACGTCACCTTCAATTATTGAGCCTGAAAACAAAACTTGAAGAGGCAGAGAATATACAGGTGCTTCCTTGGCAGAGCTGGGGAAATGAAACTAAGAATGTAGAACTGAATACTGGTTGAGATCTGTCTACCTCCATCTGTCTCCAAAAAAAAAAGAGAAAGCACCAAGAGCTAATAGAAACAACACAGAAGAAGCAGGCAATTTCCACTACATGTGATGGTTCAAGAACTAACCAACCATAGTTTCAGGTTGAAACCTTAAGGAGATCAAAAAGACTCTAAATTGTATATTATTTTATCTCGATTTGTCTTTATACCCCTTTGTGTGAGAGAGAGTTTATGGGACTACACAAAGGCAGCATGCCTGATGACCCATCCCTAATATAGTTCTCAGGGTTAGCAAATAATTAAATTGTTCTTTCTTTCACTAAAGTAAAATGTGTAATTGGCTCCTTATTTCTCACAATGAAATGGTTAACTATATTTTAATTGAAGAAAGGTACATCCACAATTTCAGAACAAATTTAATCCTTTGTTGCAACCAGAGCTGTTGGAAAGAAGAGAACTAATTCAGCCTCTTGAAGTGGTCATAACAAAATATACAGAAAGAAACTAAAGCTATATAATAATTCGTAATATATATACATATTTTAGTTAATAATAATAGATTTTTAAAAAGTTTTTGAACCTGACTTCTATTGAAATGATGTTTAAACAATTCTGACCTTGATAATTAATCCTCTCTCCCATCTTCCATTTTTTCCATGCTGTTATTTATTGTCATGCACAGACATTTACCATAGGAACATTCAATGCCGTCCCAGGTTGAGTCACTTCAATAATAACAAACAGAATCATTCCTAACTTGTTTTTTTTTCCCTTTCAACTGGTTACTGATTTAAATGGATGAAGCTGTCCTCATCATAGATGTTAGCAGTACAAAACACTAATCCCATTGAGTCCGTGAAGTTTTATGCCGAAGTAATCCAAAATGAATCACATGGCCCCAAGCTGTCCCTCCAGCCTATCTTTCTCTGCTTCACATCTAATCCAATTTTCCTGTAAAGAGCATAATGTTCTTCACCTCAACCATTCCCCATGTCCAACAAATAATTGCTCCAATAACCACTTGTAGATAGAAAATTCTTCTAATCTAAAACAAGGATGAGGAGTAGACCATTCAGCTTTTCAATTCAAGATGATAAAAGCTGAACTGGCAGTGGCTTCAACTCCATCTTCCCCCTTGCCCCAATAACAATAAAATCCACTGTTACTCAAGAATCTTTCTACCTCAGTCTTGAAAATCTTCAATTAATCTGCCTTTACCAGTCTCTGGGAAAGAGTTTCGGTGACTTGTAACTTGCAGAAAAGAATTTGCCTCACATCAAATGGAAAATCACTTATTTTTAAACTGTGTTGTCGAATTTAAGCCTGTTCTAAACCTATCTTTACAACCTGTAGCAATCATTATAACTTGCTGGCTCCACATCAGTCAGATGTAACCGGAGGAAATAGTCCTTCCCCATTCAAATTATTTCATAATTTAAGTAAAATTTCTTAATTGTTCTCTTAATTTCCTCCATTCTGTGGAAGTAGTTCCTATAATGTCTCCAATCTTGCAATTCTCCATTTCTGATATCATTTTACTGAGCTGCTACTGCTTGTTAGCTGACTCTTCACTGTCTGTACAATTGGATTTTTAATTAATTCTAAACAAATACTCTCAGCAAACAATATCAAGGAAACAGTAATGTACCTGATGATATTTATGAGAAAACAGTGGTTAAGTGCATTTGTTATCCTTGGCCTTTACAAATGAGGCTTTGCATCTTTAAGGTCACCTACTTTCAAAGTTTAGAACTAATAATATTCAGAAAGTACCTATCAGTTTGGATATGTCATATAATCATGCACTAAAGCAACATCAGTGCACGCTGGGATTTACAACAGCACAACACTAAGCAGAGGAATAAAATATTATTTGAAACACAAAGATCTTAAAACTCTCAAATTCTAGGCAAATATGTCCTTGAGCAATTTTCACTTCCTGCTTTTCCATTTTATCAAGCGACACCTCTAAACCTTTGGGTTTGTGTTATCTCCAAGGTATATGCAATTTCTTGTATGTAATGAAAATCAAAGCTTTGAAACCTCTTCTGCTCAATCTTATTTTGTTTGATAGTTTGCTGAGTCATTCAGATGTGCAGATACAACGCTTTCTGCATCAAGAGATGTATTGACTTGTGAACTACATCAGGATTATTTTTACCATGTTCAACTCGCATTACTGGATTTAATGTATAGAAGCCAGCATTTATCTAAGAGTGTTTTGCACACACTGGGCCAATTGTAATTCCCTCCACAGGGTGTAAATGAGGTAGGAAATGACCTGACAATGATATTCAATCAGTTACCTCCATAATTACATTGGTACACCAGTTATTGCCATTTCTTACTAAGAAGGACGGCCAAAATGCTCAACAATTTAAGTGGAAGGCCACTTCTGCTATGCAACTGGGTCTCTTTGACATAGAAGACTGGAAATTAAATTTTGAGGAATAAGTAAGTGAAGCCTGAACTGCCAGAACCTTGCATATTTCCTTAAAATTATAATTGGAGTCCTATTTATGGCATAGGTGTTAAGTCAATTCACCAGATGTCCTGCCCACAAGAAACTTGTAACTTGTTTACTTTTGTAAAAAGGAAGTGCAGCAGAGGGCTTCGAACTGCTAGCCCACAACTGGGTTCCTTTCTGAATCAGTAATGCTGCAAATAAGATCCCAGGCTTCAAGTGGCACATGCCTAGTGGTATTTACAACAGCTGAGCACACTCCATCTGCTGCCTACCTATTCAGACTGAAATATAAATTCAGCCTCACTCACGGGCATCACCCCCACAGAACGTCCATGCAAATACCACCCTTAGTTTAGCTTCAGGACCGATGCCTTTTCAAGAACTTTAATTCACCTAAGTATCATCAATATAATTGTACATCTTGGGCACCGACCTTGCCAACATCAATATAATATGTGATATTGACCTACAGCCTATAACAAATTCTAATTCCAATTAATACAAGTTCAAAATGCTAGCATTAAATAATAAACATAAAAAGGGCTTCACTTTGTAGCATGAAGACAATCCACATAATTTTCTCTTCTCTTTACGTCTGCCGGCAGAACCAAGCTTTGTTGTTTAACTCTTTACCAGATCTTTAAGGTTCTCCACTAGTATGATCAAAACTTGCTTGACCATGATGGGGAATGAACAGGAATTGGGGAACAGAAAAATTACTTTTATTCAACAGTGCATGAAAAATATCTTTGACAATGCATTCATAATTTTAAAAAAGGACAAATGCTCACTTTCAATTATAGTTGGCATCATTCTTTAAATGAAGGTCAAATATATAATACTCTTAGTCTCCTCATGCTGCTATAGAACATTTAAAGAATTTGCTGAGGGAAGGACATTGTTAAATTTACATCCTACTGTGGTCCTCTCGCCATGGCAATACTTCCTGGGACAAAGAATACAGTTTCATTTGCAAATTACACAGTCAGACTTAACATCTTGGACCACACTGCCTGCTAATATCAAAACAGAAACTGTATCCAGAGAAAAAAAAAGATTTTGAAAAATGTCATATTAGCTGGAAAATGTGGCTCTTTAGTACCCATATTTTCAGCACTATAGCATACACACATTTCTTTTGCAAGTTGTAGTGAATCTTACTTTGATTGAAGTATTTATGTAAGGAGATTGTTCACTGGATGTAGAATTCGCTGAGGTCAGTTAGTGCCTAATGTTGATTTTGACATCAGATGTGTTATTTTGGAGTTCAGTGATTCAGTTTCTACTCTCTAATCAACAAACACAGTGAACACCTCTTCAGCATCAGTAAGGACCCTCTATCAGTGGTATCAATAGAGGTCATCAACTACTGACAGGATAGTGACTGACCGATTTCCATTGGCTCGTGCTACATTGTAGAAGTGTTTGGTGATTTCTGGAGTTGTATAATACTGTCAAATGTACATGAAATCATATGCCACATGCTGATCAAAGTGTCCTGACTTTGAGGACTAACACAAACCATTTGCCTCCACATGAGAGCAATGGTAAGCATCCTTCTTGTTTTAAGAAATGAAAGGGAGATTGACATAGCTGTTCAAAGGTAAAGGAGGAAGAGAAAGAAAATGAAATTTGCAATGGGAGGGAAAGATCACCCTGATTGTCCAAGAAGCAGTGGCCTCAACTGAAGCTTGATGTGGGACAATGTGTAAGATGTCTGCACTAGGATGTCCTCACTGAAGTCTGCCATCTGTGTTGCAGCAGTGTTATCTCCGAGCAAGTCTGAGGAGATAATTTCAATTGTGGGGGTAGTCTAGAACTGGGGGACACATTTTATTGATCGCTCCAGAAATATTTCTCTCAGACAATTGTTAGTCTGTGCAATTCTGTTCCCCAAACAGCATTAGAAGTTGAGAGTGTGTATATATTCAAGGCTAACAGGTTAAAAAGGGAATTGGGTGTTATATGGGCTGACATGAAAGTAGAATTGAGGCCACAATCAAATCATCCATACTCTTAGTGAATGGTGTAGAGAGACTCAGGAAGCCAAATGGCCTACTCCTGCACCTTGTCTTCAGTAAGGTGAGTTATGGCAGTGCTATGGTTGGAAGATATAACTATCCATTTTATGTGCTTGTCAAGTAAAAGATTAATTCTGCAAATGTAATAACATCTTCTGCTGAATTAAAAAGAAGTTAATTTCATGGATAAAAATGTGGAATATATTTCACACTATTGCATGTACAGCCAAGTGTGATAACAAGGTGTAAATCTTTAATCATTTCCTATTGCTTTTATGTATTCAGGCCAGACATCTATTGAGATAGCAGTTTTGCAATCCAATCATTTATTTGGAACATTTTTGGACTCTTGGTTGCAATCCAACTGCTTAATCATTTTACACATGCTTTACTCTGTTTATAATACTGCTTTCAGGATTCTACTTGTCTCCTTAGGGAGATCTATGGATATTCAACATCTTCTAACTATTGTAATTGAGCTTGTGAATTCTGTTCAGAAAGTGGATAATGAGGACTGGGTGTGGTAATTGATGAGTTTCAGAATTGTCAGGTGGTATATAATGGTCAGAAGGTTTCACTGTATATTGATGAACCGCTGACTGCATCAGAAGAATTAAACCATAAGCTTCAGAATTGGAACCTGCCCATTCTGCACTCAGCCCATCTCAAGTTTTGGCGAGAAGCAAATCCATCTTGAAGCCACTTAGGGCCTGGACAATCCAGGTTACCAGTAGTGTCAAGATTCAGGTGGAGTTTGGATACAGGATTAATCCTATTTCCTGATACCTGCCGCCCCATAAAAATTTAGTAATACTGTTACAAAACCAAGCAAAATAGATTTTTCAGAAACTGCTTTACATGTGAATGCATTCCATCTCTCTCTCTATCAATGGAATAATGCATATATTGAGAAAGGGAGATATAAAGGCAAAAGTGTGCTTTCCAAGATATAGTAAAAGCTCATTTGAATCTTGCCTCAAGGAACTACAATTCAGGCAAAAATGGTAAAAGGATTTGAGGTAACATGGACTCCTTTTGGCATTGTTGACTACTAAAAGTTATGTGGTAAAATAATAGAACTGATGCGTATTTTTAAAATTCATTCTTAGGTCATGATTGGGAGTGCTCTGATGTTGGGACTTAAGAGCAAGGAGATGTACAAATATTTTTGGCTATTGTGAATCACCTCCCACCATCATGCAACCAATCAACTCTCTTTTCAAACATCATATGAATAGGCATATTCAAAATCTTTTGGTAACAATTACATCTGTCTCCAGTTAGTAGGCCAAAAACCATTTTCACTGGCCACCAAGCAATGATACAAATGGAACACGAAGGGAATATTTGTGCAATTTATTTTTAATTTTAGTTTTAGTCAGTTGTACAACAGTGCATTGGGAGGGGCAAATCCACAGGCATATAAAACTGGATTCAACCTTTCTCGTGACAAAGAAAGACTTCCCAAAATGCAAACTGAATTAATGAAGGAAAGTGCATCAAAATGCAAATATTTCTGAAAGAGCTTGCAATTGGGCACACTTTTGTCCTGATTAATTAACTCCCCACAAAGCTCATTACTTTTGTAGCTAAAATAATTTCACACCATTTACTATGGAATTTTTTCTGCAAGCATATTTAGACTCTGAAAATTAGAACACTCACAAGTAAGGAATAAAAGAACAGTTGGACATTGTAAATCAGGCTGCAGGGCAGATAAAAACACAAATTTGCTGAACACAGACTACATCATTGTAAAGGAGCCAAAAAGCAAACTAAATAAAGTGAAAGTTTGCCCTGAACAATTCAAACTTCTATGTATTTTACTGATGATCACCCAGAAAGAATTGACCTGATCTTTATTAAAAGTAAAACATTTTGATTCTCAAGATAAATAGCATCTGGGTTCTGTAAGCTGGCTATCAGTGTTTACACAGATTGTTTAAATATATTCCATAGGTGTGCAAGCCTCTACCCTCTTCGCAATTAAAGTACATAGTCATTTTTAAGCACCTACACGTGGGGTAGAACTCAGATGGAGAAAAGTTCATCTTCTTTCTTACACATCACTGTTGATTAAATAATCATGATAAAAATTCAGCAAATATCAATTCCATCTTTAGAATCCAAGCACAGAGTCTTAATAAAAAGTCAAAAGGTAAACAATCCATGTTCTCATAAAGAACATTTTGTCCTTGTACGTATATTTGACTATATAAGGTTAATTATACAATAATTAAGTGGCTATTGGTTATATTTTGATTAGTGGTCCCTCAACATTATTTCATGCATAAATGACATGGCATAAAACAAAACCAGACTGCTGGATGCAGTTTCCACTGACATACAGTGTTCTTAACTGTAATTGTTCAGCTTAAAACGTTTGGAAGCTCATTCAACAAAATGTACATGCTATTTTGTTAAGGCAAGGCTAAATCTCTTACAAAAACAATTTGAGTATGGGAAAAAACATTTACAAAAGACTGATGATAACATATTAGGGTACTACAAACTGTTAGGAGAAAGTGAGGACTGCAGATGCTGCAGATGCTGGAGTGGAAAAGTGTGATGCTGGAAAAGCGCAGCAGGCTAGGCAGCATCCGAGGAGCAGGAGAATTGATGTTTCAGGCATCAGCCCTTCTTCAGGAATAAGGCTGCTGTGCCAAGCGGGCTGAGATAAAAGGTGGGGCACTGGGAATAAGGAAGTGAGGGTGAGGGTGATAGGCCGGAGAGGGGTTGGGGGTGGAGAGGTCGGGAAGAAGATTGCAGGTCAAGAGGGCGGTGCTGAGTCCGAGGGTTGGGACTGAGATAAGGTGGGTGAGGGGAAATGAGGAAGCTGGAAAAATCTACATTCATCCCGTGTGGTTGGAGGGTTCCTAGGGGAAGATGAGGTGCTCTTCGACCAGGCATCGTGTGGCCAGGGTCTGGCGATAGAGGAGGCCAAGGACCTGCATGCTGTTGGCAGAGTGGGAGGGGGAGTTAAAGTGTTCAGCCACGGGCCGGTTGGGTTGGTTGGTGTGGATGTCGCAGAGGTGTTCCCTGAAACGTTCCGCAAGCAGGCGGCCTGTCTCCCCAGTGTAGAGGAGACCACATCGGGTGCAACGGATGCAGTAAATTATGTGTGTGGAGGTGCAGGGGAACTGTTATTAATCAGACACTTTGACCCTGATATGCATGGCAAGGCACATATATGGGTGGATATTCTGGCAATGTAAAAGGGCCTGCTACAATAAATTGCAAGACTTCACTAGTGCCTACTTACTGTCTTCCACCTACTAACTAGTCAGATTTAGGATGTGACCACTTATTGGGCAGTTATAGTAGGCCACAGACTGGTGACAATTGCTAGCATTATGATAAGATCTTGGTGGAACTGACTTGAAACACAGTTACAAGGAGGGAGAGGGGTAAAATTAGGTACATTGTTATAGGAGGAGGAATGGGTTGGTGGACAACCAAGAACAAAGAAAATTTCACGTAGCAGAAGGGCAAGGTTGAGAGCTCAGGTGGATCTTTGTGAAGGGTCGATTGCAGGGAAATCTAAAGAATATCTCTAGATAAGTGGTGTTCAAAAAATTGCTCCAGGTAACATTTCAACTTCAGTGATGCTTTTTCAGAACTGGACTCAAAACATTAACTCTGCTTTCTCTCCACAGATGCTGCTGAGTTTCTTCAGCAATTTCCTTTTTTGTGTGTTTCAGATTCCAGCATCTACAGTTCTTTGATTTATTTTGGAAAAGTACATGACTGCTTGACATGGCATTGCTGGATTTCCTGAGCTTTATTAGGTTCTAGATTGTCAAGGGTTACAGGAAGAAAGTGCAAGAATGGAGTCGAGAAACTTACCTGCCATGATTTAATAGCAGAGCATGCTCGGATGGGCTGAATGGCCTAATTTCTGATCTTATTACTTATGGTCTCATATAGCTTTGGGAAACTTAGCCTGAAGATATTAAGTCCAAATGGCTGCCAAAATGTGAAGAAGAGTCTCACTTCTAATGATGAATATGTGGGTTGAGTGGGATACTCAAAAGCCACCAAGTAGTTAACTCAGAAATACACAAGTTCACAACAGATTTGAGTTGATGATCACCATTGCTGAATTAATCTCCCAGACTTTGACCCTATCCAAATGTGAGGGGACTCAAAACCTCCTGCTGCTCACTTTGAGTCAGATACCCTGTTTTATAGAAAATGTATTAAAGAGAAGCAAACATTGCTTCAAACCATCTTTATTGAACAAACTGAGCATTACGTACAGATCAAAGCTTACCAAATAGACTTTCTTAAAGAAATAAAATGGAATATCTGAGGGTGCATAACACTGATGTGATGTCAACATAGTCCTACTGGTCTATAGAGTTGCTCTCATTAAAGAGAGAGATGACTGGTTATTGTTTAACCCAAGGGTCACAATACCTCAAAGAAGAGCGAGGTGGAGGACAGCCCTTCACGATTACCTCAGCTATTGTGGGAATTGAACCCACATTATTAGCATCACTCTGCAATGCAAGCCAGTCATTCAGCTAACTAAGTTAGCTGACCCCATCTGTAAAGAAAATCTAACCTAATTTTAGAATACAAATCCTTGGTGAATGTAACTTAATGCATTGAAATGATGTTCCGACATCTCAATAAGCACCAAAATCTCAAAACACAGAAGAAGCAATCTTTACCTAATGTTTTAATTCACGAAATGCTGGTTATTTTTCAGATAACCTCTTTATTACTCTTACTCTTGTGCTGATTTTACAGCAGTGTAATAGGATTTTCTTGACAATCTTTAAAATGTAGATTGTGAGTGTACATTGGTAGTCAATCCAACAATATTTATTAGCATCTGGTCATTCCCAACTTGACAGAATGTTTCTTTTATAACTTTACCCATGGACCAATGATGAGGTTGAAGTATAATTCCAGAATCGGGTTTCAATTTGCCTTGAGGGAGGAGTTCCATGCCATTTGGGTTTTGACAATGCACAAAACATAGACATTGGGCGGCACAGTGACTCAGTGGTTAGCACTGCTGCCTCACATTGCCAGGGACCTGGGTTCAATCCCTGTCTTGGGCAACTGTCTGTGTGGAGTTTGCACATTCTCCCCGTGGGTTTTCTTCAGCTGGTCTAGTTTCCTCTTGCAGTCCAAAGATGTGCAGGTCAGGTGAATTGGCCATGCTAAATTGCCCGTAGTGTTAGGTGCATTAGTCAGGGGTGAATGTAGGGGAATGGATCTGGGTGGGTTGCTCTTCGGAGGGTCGGTGTGGACTTGTTGGGCCAAAGGGCCTGTTTCCACACTATAGGGAATCTAATCTAATTTGCAAACCTATTGTAACTAACTACTGAAAATGAACTGGAGTTTGGATTCACTGTTTAGTGCATGTGAACACTGACATTCACACTCTATGTTTGGTAGGAAAGAAACTGATTATTGTCCTGTTTTATCTCAGTAAGAAAATCAGATCCAGGCAGCACAAACAAGAAATGGTCTGACAGAAGCCAATACTGAATCGGGAAAGACTTTATTTTTCTCTCTAGAAAAGAGAAACCAAAGGATAATTTGATCAAGTTTATGAAAGAGTTCAATAGATAGACATCAGAAGATGCTTGCACTTCTGGAAGAAATCAAAGCTACAGTTCATTTTTATAAGATAATAAATCTAATAAGTAATTTAAGAAGACTATCTTTAGCCCGAGAGTGGTTAGAACATGAACCTCACTACTATAGGGATTGTTGAGATGAATGGTATAGCTAGATTTGAGGAGAAACTAAGTAAATACAAGACAAAGAAAATAGAAGATTAGCCAATATTTGATGGGGTTAGATGCAGAGAAGTACAAGAAAACTTTTGTGAACCATGAACATTGGCATTAATCAGTTGTGTCAAAAGGCCCGTTTCAGTGTCTGTTATCGATGTACATGATTTTAATCCATTGCCAATAATATTTACTTCAGTTATGTACTCAGGAATTTACGTTTTGATGAGGCAAGAAGTTGTTAAATCCAAAGTTAAGATGTTGAATGAAATGGGGAAACAAGATGTTTATTGGACAGACTGCATAAATTGTGTAGGGCTCTTCAATGATATCAATGAATATTTGGTTGGAAGAAATTTCTGCTTATCCAGTTTGGTGTCAGATTAGCAGTCTGATTATTTAGGAACAGTGTAGGAATTGAGAAAGATATTGTTGATTAAAACTGACAGAAAACATAGTTTATTTTGTATTCAAAGCACAGTTTCTTATCTACAGCAGAATTTTTTAATGTCATTATTTTACAATACATCATTTTAGTTTTTAAATTAAAAGGTAGTATGGCAGAAATTCATCTTGCATCTTGGTACAAAATAAATGTCATTGCATTGGCTTCCTGCAATAAGCCGCGTGATATTCAGTCTGATTGAACCAATGGAAATAATTATTAGACAGCATGTATAATGGGTATCAAATTAGAAACTGTCTTTTTTTTCGCATTCGCACACCATTGAAAGATCTATTGCAGCATATTTAGAAATACAAATGCAATATCACATTTGATACAAAAATGTTTTGTATGCAGGAAGATAACTCAATATAATTAATCAATGTATGTTCAGGTTTGCTTTAGATTCTCTAACTTAATCTGTGCTTGTCATTTAAGAATAATAATGGTTAAAAGTATAACTGTCACCATACTCTATTCACAAACTAAAAATAAATATTAACATTATAAACTAAACAAAGAACAATGGATGATAAAGATCTGAAACATAAAAATAGAAATTGCTGGAGAAAGTTAGCATCAGTCGGGTGAAAACAGAGCTAATGTTTCAAGTCCAGTGAACCTTCTTCAGAAAGATCTTCTGAAGTAGGATCACTGGACTTGAAACGTTAGCTCTGTTTTCTCTCAATAAATATTCCCAGTCTGATTGAATATTACGATTTTAGATCCATGCGTTCCTGGCCTTTTATGTTATACCAATCCTTTGTCATGGTTCTGCCTCTCTTTTAATAATTCGCCATAATAGAGCAAACAACACAGTGCCTTGTGCACTAAAACAAAATTTATGTAAATTGCACATCATTTACAATGTTACTTAATAAAGAAGCACAATTTATTTCTGTATTGAAATCAGTATTGTGACAGGAATATCAAATTCTAAATCACTCACAAGTGTCAATTGCAAGAAGTGTGTATTTGCACATTGCATCACACCTATTACCTATTTACCAGTGCAATCTTAAAGGGCCAGCTCTATCATTCAGTGGATAAATGCAGTGCGTGTTCTGGCACTGAATTATGCATATCACAACTGTTTCACTTTTGATCCAAGTCTATTCTGAGTTAGCTGCGTCATCAGTGAGGATGTGAAAAGAGGCTGCAAGTGAAGGATCTGAGCTAAGAAAGAAAGGCTTGTTCTTCAGTGCTAGCCAGAGACCAGTGTAGCATATTGTATGAGTAGTGATCAGATGGGGCTAGATCTTTAGCAGTCAGATAAACTGATTCCAGTGCTCATTTCTAGTCTGACGTGAAGAACTGCCAACTTGATATCTGTGCTGAACCATGAGACCCCCATCTCATCATAGGAACAGAGAGCAGAAATTGAGAAGAGTTTTTGGAGGGAAGAAGAGAAATTCCCATTTGTAGTTAGCAAGAAAAGATTGAATGTGTGGTGAAAGCTTAATCATTTGCTCTTGTAGTTAAAGAATAAGTGATATAAAACATGCAGAAAATGCCCTACCTACTTTCAAAAGAAAATGATGGTGGGGGCAGGAATTTTATTTTTAAAATGCATCTTCCCAGAAAGCATGTTAAGAAATGATTTAAAGGCTATTTCTCAAGAGGAAATATTTCTGTCCCATGGCTGTCAATAACAGCCTGCTGGAGACTGACAATTTCAGATCTCTTAGCCAGAAAAAGACTGTTCGTTTGAGGCATCCAGTGGATTTGTCTTTGGTTGGTTGGCATTGCAGTCAGTCTTGATTGGCATCCATCCTGGTTTTGGTTGCTGATGCTGGCACGATGCCATTGAAAAGTTTAATACCAGCAGGGCCTGGAGGCCTGAGCTCTGGCTGGTGCTAATCCTTTTAGTGCCATAGTAGTTACTGCTAAGAGCAACATTGAGAATCAGGAAGGATGGTGATCACTGCTCACTGTAACGAGAACCCAAAAAAATGCATCAATGCAAGGAGATTGGAAATAACTGTCTTCCAGCAAGCTGCTTTATGATGGGCACAAACACAACGTGCTCCTACAGGAAGGAAGCACCAATTGATGCACATTTACACACTTTGAAGAAGACTGTAATTTTAAAGCATCCAAATATTGTCCTCAAGTGACATTTTCTTAAAAATCATTCCACTGGAAAATAACATCAGAATTGTTAGCGCTAGCAGTATTTCAACAAGCTTCTGCATAATTAACTAGACTGTCAAAATTGCATATTCATTCTGTATCTAACCATAGCTTCTTTAGATCATTGGCAGGCATGACATAGCAGAATGCAAAATTCCATCCAAACTACTTACCTAATGCAGTACAGAGCTTTCAAACCATCAGTACCAGCCATAAAACAATACTGTATTTCCCCACCATTAGAAAGACTTAAATGAAAGACCTGGTGTGCAGTTCCTACAAATTTGATGGCATTTAAACACCTGAAACTAATTCAAATCAGCAACGTTAGATTGCATGACAGTAAAATAATTGGCAGCAAAGGGTATGTATATGAAGTCTATACACTCCATATATTTTCTACACATATCTAAATTTTAACAGCTGTAAATGAATAGCACAATAGTAATAGAATGGGGATAATTGCAGGCTATGAGGAACAATGCATACATTAATTCTTTTATTTTAAATTCACTGACAATCTCTTACCCAATTTAAAAATATTAAAACTATGGGCCTTGGCTAGAACCCTTTACCCATTGGTCCAAGATGTGGAATGAGCTTTGTGATTCTCTTTTTGTAAAGAGTCCCTCAATTCTAGTGTGACATCTGCTCAGGGTTGCATGTTTCTGTCTTGGGTCTACATGTGACTGAACACATCAATTCTCAATTCAAAACGCTTTAGGCTTATGGGAAAGGCCATCCCAAGAAGTAATGGGATCTGAAGTGCAATTTGCTTGTTTTTCTTTTCTTTTTGCTACCTCTCCACCTCATCATTAAGTTTTTTTGACTTAAAACCTTATGAAGCTGGTTGGACAAATTTTCACTATTTTGATTAATTGGTAGCAAGTTCTTCCCAGTCACTGATGTCAATGCTCCTGCATTTTAAGGGAAAACTCCCTTTTTGTTTGTAGTGATTCTTTTGTTCTCCCCAACCAGTAGCCATTCAAGATTTGGAAAAAAACAGGACCTGGTGAGGGAGGGTACCCAGTCCATCGTGAATTGATTCCTGCATACCTTTAAATGTTGCCAGAACAAAATTTGTATTAATCAAAGATCTTGTCAGTCAAATATTCCATCAGTCAAATATTTCAATATGTTGAACGGAAGACCCTGGAATATTCTGTGCATTTGCAGTTACCCCTTTCTCAAAATGCTGCCACAGATAAAGAGATCAAACGCTGGATCAACTGCATCAGCTCAGCCTTCACAAGTCAGTAGACATCCTCATGTGCAGATCAGTCATCATCACCTCACTCCTTTACAGCAGTGTGACTTGTTTTATCAGTGACGCACAACAGCATAAATGAAATTCCTCTAGCAATGCGCCTGCCACATTCTCGAGATTCGCTTGAGAGGACAATTGAACAAACACTGATGTCCTTCTTAAAACAAGTTGGACATAGTTTTGTCCAGTTCTTAACAGGCTTTTTGAGGACATTGTAAAAACATTGCCTGCAATGATGGAGCATTTTACAAGCAATGAAACATTAAGTCCACTCCTGATCCTCCCATAGCACCAATTCAGGATTATCTCCTCATCTCACCTTCCCTCCCTTGCACCCACCAAATGTAAAAATACAATCTTGTTCAGCTCAGTGAAAGAGTTAACAGATTCTCTGTAACCTCTATCCAAATTGTCCACCCCTCCTCCCAAGACCACCACCAATTCCAAGTTTTTGATAAGCATTTATTAAATACAAGCAGTTTGCCAATACATTATAATACAGACAAAGCTGAGCTATGGAAATGGCTCTGAAATTCTTTGCAGGCAGCATACTGAACATCTAGACTATTCAATTTGCACCACAGTTGGAAACTGCCTCCCAGAATCTGGAGATTTATCAGATGAACCAGTTTGACTTTGCCTTCCATGTTGTTCTGTTCTCTCAATTTAGTTACTATTTCATGATAGCTGTGAATGTGGGCATGATGATGGAAAAAATGCTTCAGCTAATCTCTTTATAAAGCTTATTTGCATACCTTGCTGTCCCCCCAGTAGCTGGGTGTACAATCAGCTGATATTCGTCACTCAGTACAAATACTTAGCAACCAGATTCCTTTGTCTGTTTCATTTCAGCGTGCATTGGCATTTGCCAGTAAACTCCACTAGACAGAGCCAAAGAATTCTGGAACCAATTGTCTCAATTGGTGCAGTCAATTAACATTAATATATTGGGAATTTATGAGCAACTTTCCACGCCAAAGCACTAATAACCTGGGCATGAAGCTGCAACTAAACAGTGAAAAGCCGTTAGAAAGCGTGTCAAATTTGGCCTTCTTGTTTGCTTACCCACTCGTGCATATCAGTTTTCCCTTCCCAACTCCTCCTAAATCTCACCTGCCCTGGTGTAAGAGCTCTGCACAATGACTGGTTGCTTCCTCCACATGTCCTGGAGGGATTCTTCAGAAGGGAAAAAGTACGGGTAACAGGCATGTTTTCTACATGAGTTATCCGTACACTCGTGCAGTGCCTAACCCTGCTTCTGACTCAGTCAGCATCTTCCACTCAGCCTCGGGGCTGAGCCGAAAAAAAATACCGCATCCAATTTACGCACAAACATAGCTGCCTGTTCACAACTGGAAAATAAGCACTAAATAAAAGCCAAACGCTATATTAATGTGGATTCCAGACAGACAGAATGCCCCTGTGTTTGCAAAGTCTCATTCAAACACGACGAACATATTGAACCTGCAATCACTTTTGTTTACTGTGAAATCAGATATTTCGACTTTGATTATCACAATTAAGGAATGCTGCTGCTTTGAGATTTTTCAGCACCGAAAGACGCTTTTCCTTGTTCAACAGCCAGAGTGTGGTCACTCTTCCCAGATTTTAACCTGAGCCAGGTCCCGCAAAGGAAGACCATTGCACACTACCAGGTAATCTCAGTCACATGATGCATAGGCTAGCAGGGACTAGGAACTTTACTTGGACGTGGCAGTGAGTGAACATGAACAAGATATGAAAATGTCTGAAGCAATAAATTAACACTCAGGTGATAACTTAATCCTATATAGCACAAACAGTACCTGACACCCATTATTGTAATAGGAGGTACAGTAGTACCACACTCAATTGAGAGAGAAAATGATCATTCCCCGATGACTTCAGAAACCTTATAGGTAGAATGTTACTATTTGATTGAATCATTTATTGCTATTTATAAAATCACAAGTTGCTGAGGGCTGTCAGACGAAGATGCATATTTATTTAAGTAGGTTTCTGCTTTCAGTTTTATTTTTGTATGCTCCAAGAGTTTTATTTTAAGAAAAGGTTCGGTTCATCTGGGGTTTTTTTTGCTCTGTGGTATAACTAAGCGGCTGCAATAAAAAACTTTATGTTGGAAAAGTCCAGGTAATAGAAACGAGGGCATTCAGAGAAAACAGGCGTGCTGATCTTACAGACGGCAAAATATTGCAGCAAGCTGCGTACAGTGGTATCGTTCCAAATTTTCCTCTGCACTTTGTTTACTATATATGCCAATAGTGTAATATTAAACAAAAACAGTGTGTCCTGTGCCAGAATGATTGATTACAACACTGTGGCAAGGTCACCTCCTAGGAACCAGCTCAGTGCAGTAAGGGCTGTCTGACTCATACAGTTAACACTATATCCGCATTGTATGAATGTCACCAGGAATCCAGTGATTTATTGCTTGGGAGGCTCTGTTCAATTTTTTCTGCCTGACCAAATTGCACATTTTCTAGAAAAAGAAGCAAAAATATTTCAGCACATAGATTACCCTGAGCCCTCATTTCCCCCTCTCAGGTTCATATCTTTTCAAAGATACTGATCATCAAAATTCTCATTTTTATTTGATTTGAGGTTTTTTTTTGCTCTTTCTTTTTTCTGTGTATGTGCAAATGGGGAGGTTTAATTAGAATTTGGTAACATCTGTGGGCTGGCCTTTGGACAACAGTGGTTGCATATGGTTCTCCCTTAATTTCAACAAGGTCTTATTGGCACAAAAAATGGTTATTAGCCTCAGGGAACAAAAAAAATCTGACCCATCTGAAAGGAAATTTCATCCTCATGACAGGCTCTTATAGAAGAGCAACTGCAGCTGGGATCCATGTCAAATATGTTAGTTTCCACAAACAATACAAATATACCAGATATTCTTATGGCAAACGCACAGACTAAACTATATTTCTCTGTATAACTAATAATTATGATGGTAAAAATGATCTTATGCAGATAATGTATTTCCATTTGTATGAAATTATAATTTCTTATACAGGCAGTTTCCTCTGAAGCCATAGCACTAGGATGTCACTAAAAGGAATATCTAACCTTTGTACTACAGGTATTTGGTTTGTTAAGCAATGTCAGATGACAAAATAGCATAAAGTAATGACATTTACTGCTTTATTTAACTTTATTAATTGAATGTGTATTTGTTTTCCACTTACTTCAAAATGTTCAGAATTCCACAAGGTTGCAATGTGTAGGAGTTACATTGTACCAGTTGTTCAGAATACAAATCTCAATGGGTTGACATTTATAGTAGGGCTTGCATCCAAAGCTGATCACCATTGTGAATTACTATAATGACCACAAACTTGAAGGAAACTGAAATAATGATTCATTTACCAAAATCATTAGCTGTTTTTATACATCCCTAATAATTAATGTTCACAGATACCCCACTTTCAGCCATCATATGTAAAATGATCATACTACAGTTTACCCACAAATAATTATTTCCCACATTTCCTCCCATTTTTACAGATACATTATCATATTTTATATAGCTATAGCTGTAAATTATAGAGAAGAATTTACATTTTCCCAGTCTTTAATTAGTTTTGTGTCTGCAGTTCAGTCCAGAATATGAAATACAAGCTCCACTCTTACCATAATATTGTTTTACGTTTTTCACAATGAAAGCAACTTAAAAGAGGATACGCTATGTTTTCCTTTGGAATATCATATTAATCCCATGAGTCACAATAAATTCAAACTTACACAATTATTCAAAATGGAAATGGCAAAGATAAAGAAGAGAAACTAGTTGTAATACTGTATTGTGAGTTAAATCAAAATAATATTATATTTACATTTTAATCCATATTAAAATATATAGTTATGCATAAATACATATTCCTTGTTAAATATCGATGGAGTTTACAGGGCTAACACATTTACTAAGATGAATTTTCTCTTATTTGACATATTCATAAAGTGAAGATCAACTATTGATTAATATGTTCTCTGTACATAAAACAGAATTATATTTTTGATTCTTTTATAAATGAATTACAATACATTCCTCACTAACAAACTAACTAATGCTCTAATTACTTAGTGGCTATGTAATTTTTTTTAACTTTGTCCGAAGACTTTTATTTTGAAAGTTTGACCGCAATAACAATATTACAAACCAGCTAATTGGTGGTACAAATGGGAAATATAATTATTTACATTTTGCTATGACATAAAATAGTCATATTTAAGCCTGTTAAAATAAAGGCTACCACAATGGATGATTAGCTTGACTGTGTGACTTTAAAAGGCAATTAATCTTCTCGGATTCAATAGGCTTCTTAGCCTTTCCTTAGATTTAACACAAAACAGAACATTATTTTTTTTTAAAATCTAGATGACTTTAACATTAACTTAATTTTCTACTTTTGTTTCATAATGATTCATTTAACCTGTTAGTTAACTATGTTCTGCATATCCTAGCAACAAACAGAGCCATATTGAAAAGTGACAACGCAAGCTTTGCTTGATCAACCTTCACTGTATCTTATCATTGCTCTCTATTCTCCTGGAATGCTGTGGTAACTGAAAATAATGTCTTTTAACAGACATCATAACTCTTTTATTTATAAAACTTAGCATTGTATACAATATCTATGTATGCCTATATAATTAGCTATTTAACCATAGACATTTTTTTGGTGACTTTTTTTGAAATTGCTTTGGAAAGTTGGGATAAAGTAGCAAATATGTGGAAAATATTACATGTTTTTGAACAAAGAGAAAGATGTTAATAATCAGAAGTGAATTTCAGTTATAAAGATGTTCCAATAAATTATGAGAATAATAAGATGCATTGAAGGTTGATAAAGCAGAACTAACCTTGTGACTTTTGAACATGACTCTGTTGGTTGCCAGAATGAGTAAACTCAACAATATTACCAACATGAAGAATGTAAACTTTTTAACAACTAGTAACAGAGCTATGCTGCACGAAATGGAAAGAAGTAATTGTTATTTAATGGACACACCTCTTTAAAAAAAAAGTCTTTGACACTTGAAAACAATGCAAAATTACATTGAAATGTTGTGACCACTGTTGAAATCCCTGTTAATAGCAACGATTAACTAACATCCCAGTAAATCTGACTTTCCTGTATTTGGTTGTGCTTGTATGAAGTAACAATAAGACTATTCAGATAAAATTAAGTAAGTAAATAAATATGACATTGTGCACATGATATCACACTCTCAAAGTTTTAATACCTTAATTTTTCAACTTACAGCAAAATAAGTTTGCAAGAAACTGGCTGCAATAGAGAATTCCGTTACAAAATATATGCATGAAGCATTACTGTTGTCTTAAAGAGTAAACAAATAATGATAGCAATCTCATTGAGTAAAAAAATGTTTGCTAGATTATCTGTTACGCATTAACTAAACTTTAAGATTTTTGTGTTTTTCAAATGTTGCATTTAATTTATTTTTATAAATGTTGAAATAAAAACATCTGCAAACCAAATTTGACAAGTAAGAAGGTAATGAGTTCCTCAAAGAAGTAGACTGTGGAGTGCATATTTTGTGTTTTAAGCATCAAGTTTTAGTTCCATTATTTCCAAACTTAGTGTCTTCACTTTGTGGACCTATATTTGACATCATATGAAGGTCAATTACAAAGAAAGTAAGCAACTACATTGAATACTAAATGGGAAATATTCCATGATTGTAGCATTATCTAGATGCAAATAATGAGGATGAGCTTTCTAACATTTTAGAGTGTGCAATATGGTGTAGTGTGAGAATAGTAACCTTTTTACACCTGTTTAAACATCTAATTTTTAAAATGGAGAAAGTAAGCCATCATCAATATTAGGAAATTAGTGGCTACACAGCTTCTCTGTCAGATTTGACTTATTTCTTGTCATAACTAATGTCATATTTTACCACTCATTTCAGCATCTACCTTGTACAGTGTATTATGCAGAATGCTTGGCTCTTCATAAGTTTGTTACAAAAAACACAGTCTACATAAGGTATTCTTGTGTCTTCTGTTTGGAGGATTTCTGTTCAAATCTTGGCTTTGATCTCATTCAAAATCACAAAATCCATGGATGAAGTTTAGCATTCTTTGTGGCCAAATCTCTTGTGAGGGCAGCTTTATCTGGTAGTAGAAAACGTTAAGATTATGATCTACACTACCTCATAAAGCACACCTCCTGTCAGCCAATACTGCCGCATTTATAGAGGCTATAGAGCTAGGTTTCAGATTGTCCCACCTTCTTCCCCAACAGAGAATAGTGGTCTTTAGGTAGCTTAGAAAGTGGATAAAGGAATAAAAGGAGCATTCATGTAAATAAGCATTTGATACTGGGAACATACTTTATATAATTCACATATTATGGAATTAATATTTCTCAAGTCTCAACTTCCTTAATTTTTATAGTAATAAGTAACACAATGGTGATCATTGGCACATAACCTGTACATGAACCTATGATTAGTGTTTAAAATCATAGCTCTATATTGTTAGATAGACACCGAATCAGGGTATGTTAAAACAATGAGGAAAGTTAACAAACAGCAGTACGCAACATAAGTAATGTTGGAGAGATTTCATAAATGAAAGTGAAGATTTCTACTTTAAACAGCTAATGAATAGATGAAAAACAGAATCCTGTGTCTGAACCTAGGGTATGCAGAGTTTAAGAAATGATAAATAGCCAATCTACACTTCCCTAATGAATTACCAGTATGTTACTTTTATCATCTGAATTTGCCTTACCTGTGAAGCAATTTACAGAGATGAAATGTAACCACAAATGATAATGTCATCATTTTGACATTAATTTGGACTTAATTATATACAGGATGTCCTTTGTACCAGTGTAAGTCAAAGATGACAATAATTAAACCAGTATCACTTACACTAAAAAAAAACTTATTATCATGCACTTTTCAACAATGATAATGTTACATTGCACATACACTTGGCCTATTTGACAATTACTACTAGAATTTTTTTTACTGCCAGCTTAACACCACCAATGTGATAAGAATCTTTCATTTTACTACCTAATATCCATGTTAGCTTTAATAATGACAATAACGTGGGCATAAGTGCTCAATGAAATAATTTCAAATGAGCTCATGTAATACGCAAGCTGAAAGATGATGTAATTTTGTTTACTTTTCAAATAACTAGGAATACAAGGATTTAGCTTCTCCCAAATAGATAAGTCATAAATAATTAACAATACCATAATTCTTCTCTTAATTGTTTACTGCCTGCTAAAAATATATACAATAATTGAACCGACAATATTATCAAATGTGCGTAAAACAAGTTTCTTCCATCTCCATTAACAGTGGTAACGGTGAGTGTAAATATATTAATATGGCTTTCTTAACAGAAACTGCTGTCAGTTTGAAATTTGGAGCAGATTTAACATGAATGTTTTGAATGAATGAAATTTAATCTCCGCAACTCAATTAAACAAATTGGATTTTTAAAGAACAAATGGGCATTCGTACAAATCAAAACTGCAGACCAGTTTTAACTTAAGACATTTATGAGTGATAGCCAGAAAGACAAAAACATAGCTTCCAGTTTCTTTTATTCGTTGTCTCAGCAGTTAGAGGGTGTTGGCAGGCAGCATCACAAAAGGATAAAAATGTCTGCAATCGAAACACAGCTTTTGCCTCACAATAAATCATCTGTCACATCATCACAGCCCTGTAGATAATGAGCAATAAAGTTTCTACACTCAGGGAATGAAGACCTGGACACAAAAACACAAGCAAGCCTGCCATAAGTCGATTTTTTTTTCTGTTATCTGAATGTTGTTTCCTATTTACTTATCAAATGAACACAGATGCATTGTTTACATCAATACTTTTATAGCTTGTAAAATACAGAGTGCTGTACAAGTCAGTTAATGGACATCCTACTAATGAGAATGTTCACTTAAGGAGGACATTTGCTCAGACATAGATTAATTCCCTACATGAAAAACCACTGGTTTGTAGGAACAGTTTAGATTGGATGTGCTGCCTTGTAAGTGCAATTACCAGGTAGAACAGGCAATAGTCAAACGGTTTAATTTGGACATCATGTCGTTACTAAAGACTAAGGCTCATTGTGACAAGTACTGATTCTATTTTATGCAAATAAAATGTGGTTGAGTGATTTAGGGGCATAGTAAGTTAGTTCACTGTCCCTTCCCTTTGAGGCCAGTGTTAAAACTCAGCCCTGATTGATTCGATATAACTACGCTTGCTGTATCAACTGTTAGGGTCTATGGCAATGGCAAATACCTGATTTCAACTGCGTACAAGTTAATATTCTCTCTTGCCGAGATTATAGTAAAGGCTGATTTGGGGAAAGATGATCACTCTTATTTGGTGAATTCAAGTGCATTGCTACGATAGAACTTTGTAACTGATCTAAAGTATGTTTCACCTGGGAGTGTGTACTGATAGCATAAATATAATATTCCTTCCTCCAGCATTGACATCCCTCACCTTGAGAAACACCAAAGTAAAAGGAACAAAACTTTAAAAATGTTTTGTATTAACTGTGCATCTTGCTTTTTGACACACACGAGATCAGTTCTGTAGTTTTCATTGGGTCGCTGTTACACAACTTCATATTTTCATTGCTGAAAGAAATAGGAAGTTGTCAAGACATTTTAGAAGTGGGAAAATACTTTCTGTCCTTCTGTCAGATCAAGAGAAACATTAATAAAACAATGTCTGCATCTTGAAATATGTTTGCAAATGTATGATGAAAATGGCTGCTAAAACTAACTAATTGCAACAAATGGGCCCACACTTCATGTTTATCAGATTTGATGTCAACATGTATAGAGTTTCATTGTAAGCTACACCAACAACTTGGAGACAGTGAGAACTGCAGATGTTGGAGAGTCAGAGACTCTGATGAAAGGTTCTGACCAGAAACATTGACTCGCTTTCTCCTCTGATGCTGCTTGAGCTGTTTTTTTTCCCAGCTCCACTCTTTATCTACTCACACCAACAATTCAAATTGAAAGGTTACAAAGAGACTCTTTGTTCACAGGGACAAGCACCAGTTCCAAACAACAGAGCAGGTTGCAGTTCATAACATTTGCTGTCTATCTTAGCAGGCACTCAGATAGCACCTACCTGTTTGCTCACAACATCCTTGTCTTGCCATGCCTTGTATTGTCATGCTATGCCAATTAACACAATCACAAAAACAGGTGACTTGCATTGCTGCTACAAAGTCCTCAGCCTATGGGATGTCAAATGGCAATGAGCTACATCAATATCATATCTGCACCCTTGACAGAGTTTACGCAGGAAAAGCACTGCATGTGCACCAGGCAGGCAGCTATATGTCCAACGTTAAGGGAAGTTGTACTCCATTTAGTCCATGGAGGCACTCACCAAGCAGGGGACTTAGTGCAGTAAGTCAAGAACAGCCTCCCACACCTATCTAGGTGTTTGTTCACAGTTAGACACCAATTGGATTGTTGGTCAGGGTGTCCATGCCTCTGCTATTAAAGGCCTAGGTCAGGATCAGTTCACTGAGGGTAGAGTTAATGCAGTCAGAGTGATATATAGGCAGCAATTGGGTCTGGACATGTGTTGTACAGTCATTTGGGTCAAGGGAGTGGGCCACGGTCAGGTCTGTCTTCAGAAACTGAGATCGAAGGGTTAACGAGATTGTGAGGTGAAATTTCAGATTCAGCAACGGCACTGAGTTTCAACAATTTAGTTTTCAGGACTGGAGGCTGCAGGTTGTAGGCAAGGTCGCAGTATAATTGTGAAAGTGGACATCAGGGTTATGAAAGGGGCTATATTGACAAGTGTGGCTGGGAAAGGTGTAATGGGGAAGGGAAGTTAATAATGGTCAGGAACACCCTGGCATCAAGAGGCAGGGAGGATCACTGATTGAGCACGACTGGCAAATTTACCTCAAAGACAAGGGTCTGGGTGAGAAGGGTAGGCAGGAGTAGGTAAATGTAGAGGGGTTGGGTGGGGGCACTGAGAATCCTGTCAAGTTGACGGGATTGGATAGCAGAAGGGGACACGGGTATTCGGGCTGAGGTTGGGAGCCAATGGAGAAGGAGCATTTACTGTCATCTTGCATTGTGCTGGAAATTGCTAGGGTGTACTGGGAAGAAAATGGTTATGAAGACACTCAGTAAGATGGGTAAGGGATTCAACTGTGAGAGATGGACACACACCCATTCATAGAGCTTTTAAAGGGGAACAACATTGGTCACTGACCCCTGAAAGGCCTAGCACGCAGGCTGCATTCTCCCTGGCCTTTCTACAGAATTGACCCTGTCAGTGGGGCCACCTCCCTGGCATAACCACTGCTGGACAACTCTTTGGCAGCTACACCTTTGTGCACAGAGGGAAGCAAACATTCCGAATAGTCAGCCAGAATGGCTAAATGTGTCAGCAGCATGTAATGCCATGGGAATGCTTCTTCCAAGGTCTTTTTACTCTGAGGTCAAGGATGGGGTTTCTCTTGATGATGGGCTTTTTACTTGAAAGCCAGGGTAGGGTTGCGAAACCTGCAAGGCAAAAGTAAGAGGAATTGGGGCCAGTGGTTAGATGTGATGTGCAATGGTTGGGAAAGACAGCAAGATTAATGGGAGTATAAGCTGAAAATGTGTTGCTGGTCAAAGCACAGCAGGCCAGGCAGCATCTCAGGAATAGAGAATTCGACGTTTCGAGCATAAGCCCTTCATCAGGAATCGGGAGGAAGAGAGCTTCTTCAAGGAAGGCATCCTTGTAAGAGGATTCGCAGTAGGTTAAAATCTTCGAGTAAAAAATGAGGTCTGCAGATGCTGGAGATCACAGCTGAAAATGTGTTGCTGGTCAAAGCACAGCAGGCCAGGCAGCATCTCAGGAATAGAGAATTCGACGTTTCGAGCATAAGCCCTTCATCAGGGATGATGAAGGGCTTATGCTCGAAACGTCGAATTCTCTATTCCTGAGATGCTGCCTGGCCTGCTGTGCTTTGACCAGCAACACATTTTCAGCTGTGATCTCCAGCATCTGCAGACCTCATTTTTTACTTAATGGGAGTATAACAATGACACGTCGAGAGGTACTTATTCCTTTGATGGGGCATGGATATTTCCACATCCCCACAGGAATGGTCTGTGTCTTTTCCTGTGAGAGCCAAAATTCTCCCTCTGAGTGGGTGAAGTGCCTAATGTTGGGCACACTTTTGACATTCTTTCTGTCCATTTCTCTGCACCCTGTAGATGGCACAGGCCTGGGCGCTGACCTCATTCCAGACTGGCAGAATCTGGTGAGACGACCTCTTTTGCTGGTCCTTCAAGAAGAGACTGGCTTTTCTCTACACCACTCCATCCACCAGGGCTTCCAGGTCCCTGTCAGAGAAGCAAGGTGCTACCTTCCCCTTCTCTGACATGTTGCAATTTGTCCATGACCAAACAGGCAGACCAGGTGATTTAAAGATGCTGCAGATGCAACAGATGCTGGTGTTTTGCCATTTATCCACTGAGTGGCAAGTAGTCCAGGAACGTCATCAGGTAAACTGGAGCAGAAATTAAATATAAGAGATGCCATAGGGGTGGGCTAGGCAATCATTGTTGCAAGTTTGATAAGATATGGTGGGAGAACTCACTCGGCCTCACCATGCAAAACCCTCCAAAATACTTGGCACAACTCAAACTAAATGCAAAAAAAACCCTTAAAATCAATTCATTGCTTTTGTTTGGTGGTCTTCTACCACAGAACTGTTTTTTTCACCTTTGAAATGGTTGGCATTGATGCCTGTGGCATTCAATTTATCTATTATTTCCTCTGTGAGCGATTGCTAGCATCTCAGACTTTGGACTTCCAATGATGATGATGAACATTGCACCCAGCGTTTTCATTCCAATGATCGACTACTGGTACATAGGTTACCACTCGTCAGATTCAGATAATAGGACAAGCAGAAAGCTCCAAGATGAAAAAAGATTCAGTTCTTGCTCTTTATGTTCTTCTAGTGGATTTTGAATGAGTGATTTAAATTTCTGAAATGGAGACACGTACTTTGTGAAGGTTAGGAAATGATGTAGCTTGCGTCATTCGGGTGCTGTGCAAGTTATGTTTGAACAATAAGACCTCCGGCTGATTTATTAATTTTGATCCTTCAGCTGATTTTATGTGATCTTCTAAACAGCCTCACCTGATCTCTCTCTCTATTTCAGCATCTAACAATTTCATAAATTATTCCTGTGTGCTGCCTCCACGACCATCAATCTATTTCAAAGGCTGAATCCCACAAATTCTCTCCCCCCATGCTCACTGTTCCTGAGTTGAAGCAGCCTTACTTTAAAGTTTACTTAAATGCTGGATGAAGGGATTTAGTTTTGTCTCAGAAGTGTTGTCATTTAAAGAATGCATATAATATGGAGATATTAAACCCGAGCAACAACTGTACGCTTGGGGCATCTAAAACGATAATGACTGACTTAGTATGCTCAGATTCTACAGGTGTGGCATTGGTGGGGAGTTTGTTGTGTAATTGAGTGTGAAAGACTGCAATAACTCTATTGAGTTTCACTCCATTGCATCCCTATGTCAAGTTGTGTTCCAATATATATTCAGATTCTATTACTGTCGCATCAGTATGAAGTGAAAATATACTTTACCAATGCTAATGTCATTATGCTAATACGTCCTAACTGTATAAATGCAATAGAAGATGACAGCTTTTTCCACAGTGAAAAAGTTTTTGATTGTAGGGCATTTTAAAATCCATTACTCAGTGGAAACCAGGTACCTTTCTCTGTGCAAAGAGGAAACAAATAGAAAACAAAACAAAGAACAGCAGATCTGAAACAAAAACAGAAATTGCTGGAGGGATTCAGCAGGTCTGGCATCATCTGTGGCGAGAAAGTAGAGTTACAGTTCTGAGTCCGATGATCCTTCTTCAAAACCGCTCTGAAAAATAGTCATTGGATTCAAAATTTTATTTCTACTTTCTCGCCACAAATGCTGCCAGACCTGCTGAGTTTCTCCAGCAATTTCTGTTTCTTTATAAAATAAATAGACACATTATCAAAAGGTACTTTTAATGGGGTCATCTTTCTGTCAGCCATTTCTTTTTTATTTTCATGGTCTCAACATTCATAAAATGGTGACAACAGAAAACATCACTTTTAAAGTGAGAATACATTCACTACATTTCTAGTATTATCATTTGCAGAGACCAAGAACACCCTGAAACAAAAAGAAGATATTCAGCCTATCACACTCTCTCCTTGTAAAAGGCTGAAGTCCCGAAATTGAGATGTTGCTCACTTTGGCTTTACAGTACCAGTTAAATGTTCTAGCAGTGTACAGCACTAATCACAATGTTTGTCTTTCCTGTTGATCATAACAGATTAAGCACGATGATCGACAATACTATAGGAAAGGGCAATAAAATAAAGAGCTGTCAAAATGGGTACGAGTAAACACAGTAACTTAATATGGGTAACAAAATGTAAGTAGTTGGGTCTGTTCCCATCAAAGCAGTCCACCATTTTAATATACTCCTGAAGAAAATGGCAGATTGCAGACTTAAACTACACTGGCCAAGACCAGGCTTGTTCACAGGCATGAGAGTCTCACTGGAAATCTTCGTCTCAAACCAAGTGACTTTCTGGGTGGGGATTCTTTGGCACAAAAGTAGCTGGTGACTGTTTTCATTGGGGTGACATATGTCTGGCATTGGGTTCACTTTGTACTGTGAAACTTCTTGAAATAATGTCACAAATGCATTATGCAATTATTTGTGCCTTTTAGAGTTTTGTGGGACTTTTGCACCATTGCACCGAAACCATGCAAAGTAAATTAGCAGCAGTTTTGGTATGAGTTAAGTCAATGACAATTTCAACATTTCTTGGAATGTATTACCACTCAAAACTGGCAATACCGTTCCATTGTTAAATGGAACAGATGAATGTCTTCAAACTCACAAGTTCAAGATAACATAATTACATCTGAAAAACCATTGTTTATTCTCAATATTTTATATTTTTAGCTGAACATCATCAAATAAGTTCTTTGTCACAGTGTGCTGAATTTGCACTGACATTGCATCCATGAGTTAGGACACTGAAGTGCTCCATCCACTGTTGATGCAGGCCTATGACTCAAGGTTGTGCCTGTTATAAAATGAATCCCCACAATATCATGGTGTATGAGTTATCTGGTCGATAAGCTGCCACTATACTTTTTCTTGGTTGGGATATGTAAGGCATGCTTAGTCTAATTAGAAAATCAGAACTATCTGTTACTCTGATGAGAAGAGGTTCTTGTCTTAAACAAATGCAATTTTATTGCATGAAACTAACTCTGTGTACTTTACACTAATGTGATAAAAATTATTACAAAGACTATGGAGAAGACCCATTTCACAGAATCCCAACAGTGTGGAAGAGGATAATCAATCTATCAGGTCCACACAGACTCCCCAAAGAGTGTTCCCCCCCCCCAGACCCACCTCATACTTTGTATATGTAACCTTGCAATTCCCATTACTAAAACACCCAGCCTGCACATGTTTGGACTCTGGGAGGAAACTGGAGCACGTGGAGGAAACCCACGCAGACATGTGGAGGATGTGCAAACTCCACACAGACAGTCGCCCGAGGCTGAAATTGAACCCAGGTCCCTGGCACAGTGAGGAGCAATGCTTGTAAATGGTCAATCTTATTCCTTCGAGAGTTTGAGCTGTTGTCTGACCAAGTCTATATGACATCATCATATTTGATGGGTGCCTAAGGCACTCCTTAACATTAATACTTTCAGACTCTTAGACCCCTGTTAAATATCTCTGCCAAAGCTTTTCTTTTCATTGTTAATATTTACACATTTGTGCATATAATTACTTCTACAACAACCCTATCTCCCCACCAAGTTTCTGACTTCACAAATATAAGGATCTGGAGGCTTCACTATTCTTCCAGAATACATTCCCGTCAGACTTAAAAGATAGGTAGATCTCTGGATTGAAGACCATTGCTTTTAATTCTGTTCCTGACAGTATGAGGATTGAAAGTCCCTTTGGGCTGCAGAACATTTTTACTCTGATATTTCTCTTTGCCATGAACATCTTTCTTCCATTGTAATATCTGGGTGACCTTTAGTCTCATGAATTTCTTTGCAGTGGATGAGTACCATGTATTAGTCTCTTATCTGTGTCATTTGTGACTTTGTATCTTAAGAACTGGCTGGATTCTGCTGAACTCATTAGGTAGATCTTCTCTTCTTTGGATTGATCTGCACTGCTTCCAGATATTACCTTCATTCATGATCTGAATGACTCTCTCAAATCAACATCTTCTTTGGACTGTAATAAAGCTGAGAAAGACTCAATAATAATTCCAAGAGCAAATCTGTCTCTTATGAATTCTGACTTCAAATTACCAGTCACATTTCTTCACTAATCTGTAAAAGTCATGAATGAAATTATCTTCAGATGTCTTGGATGCTGAACTCTTCTGATAAATCATGCTCCTTTAAGAATGAATTTGATTCTGATGTTAAAAGTAGTGATCAAAAGTTTTCAGAACTTCATCAAAAGCATGTGTTGTTGGAGGATATATGATGACCGACAGTATTTTTAATTCTGTACAAAAATGTCACTAATTGTTCAGTTGTGTTTGAGCGTGTGTTTGGAAGAAATTCTGTATCTTAGGTTGAATGTTTCCATTTTATTGACAATGTTTCTTTAAGTGAGATTCATGGCAGGTTGTCTGTCCTGGATCATGTCAACTTTTGCCATACAATCTTCGTCTTATTTATTATGAGTAAGTACTTTTGGTATCTGTCTTGTGGACTTGTTCAGCAAGAGAGGTAGAAATACTTGGCATTGCCAAACTTTGCAACTTTCATTCTGCTGGCACCTATTTAACCCCAGCTCCGCAAAACCTCAGATCACATTGAGTTCCAATGTGTTCCCATAGTGTCAGTGGCCTAGTGTAGCAGTCTCTCAGTGGCCCAGCATGGTGGTCTTTTGGCATGGACTTCAGGCCTTGAGATGATTCCAGAGTGGTCTCCTGGCCTTTTTAATTCTAAATGCAGTTCAGAAACAGTAGTCTGTAAGCTGGATTGATGGATGGAGCAAAGGATCCTGATGAAGGGCTTATGCCCGAAACTTCCATTCTCCTGCTCCTCAGATGCTGCCTGACCTGCAGCATCTGCAGTCCTCACTTTCTCATGATGGATGGATGGAGAAGTCCACTAGTATTATCTGGATATGTGTGTGGACTTACATTCCATCGCTCTAATCATAAGTGCCCACCATCTCTAGAAAGGTGGACAGGGACTTTGATCTCATTCCAGGTGCCCCTTCCTCTCAGTGAGACAGTGGTGCCAGCAAACATCAGTAGGGAGCAAGAGCCACACAAGACCTCATGAGCTTCCTCTCAGGCCACTTTAGAGTTGCCTGACCCTACTGCCTCCATTATACCTGTGATTCTGAAGTCTCAGTCCAAACTGAGGAAGGTGTGCCTCCATCTGGGCAGGTGTCTCTCATTAGGCCCACACCCTCTTGTCCACAGGAATGATTAGTTAAGTCTTTCAGGCCAACATGGCCAAAAACACAACAGACCTCCCCATCGTAGTTGCATCATGGAACATAGAACATTACAGAGCAGTACAGGCCCTTTGGTTCCACAGGTCGGCACAACAGCGAGAGCCAATCTGAAGCCCATATATCCTACACTATTCCATTTTCATCCATATGTCTATAAAATGACCATTTAAATGCCTTTAAAGTTGGCGAGTCTGCTACCATTGCAGGCAGTGTATTCCATGCACCAACTACTCTCTGAGTAAAGCAATTACCTCTGACATCTGTCCTATATCTATCACCCTTCAATTTAAAGCTGTGTCCTTTGTGTTAGCCATTGCCATCTGAGAAAAAAAAGGCTCTCCCTGTCCACCCTATCTCACCCACTGATTATCATATATGTCTCAATTAAGTTACCTCTCAACCTTCTTCTCTCTAATGAAAACAGCCTCAAGTCCCTCAGCCTTTCCTCATGAGATCTTCTATCCACACCAGGCTACATCCAAGTAAATTTCCTCTGAATGCTCTACAAAGCTTCCACAATCTTTCTATAATGTGCTGACCAGAACTATACACAATACTCCAAATGTGGCCGCACCAGAGTTTTGTACAGCTGCAGTATGACCTCGTAGCTTCAAAACTCAATCCCTGTACCAATGAAAGCTAACACACCATATGCCTTCTTAACAATCCTATCAATCTGGGTGGCAACTTTCAGGGATCTATGTACAAAGACACTGAGATCTGTCTGCTCATCTACACTATCAAGAATCTTACCATTCACCCAGAACTCTTTATTCCTGTTGCTCTTTTCAAAGTGAATCACCTCACACTTTTCCACATTAAACTCCATTTGCCACCTGTCAGCCCAGCTCTGCAGCTTCTAAACCTTTCCCATCAATGTATTTGTCCAAACCCTTTTAGATGTTGTTAATGTACCCCCCTCAACCAATGCCACTGGCAGCTCATTCCATAATGTACCACCCTCTGTGTAAAAACATTGCCCCTCAGGTTCTCTTTTATTCTTTCCCCTCTAACCTTAAACTGATGCACTCTAGTCTTTGACTCCCCAACCCTGGAAAAAGACAGAGTTCATTCACCCTATCCATGCTTCTCATGATCTTATACACTTCTATAAGGTCCCCTGTCAGGCTCCTACGCCGTAAAGAAAAAAGTCCTAGCTTGTCCAATCTCACACTATAAATCAGACCTTTGTGTTAGATTAGATTAGATTCCCTACAGTGTGGAAACAGGCCATTCGGTCCAACAAGTCCAAACCAAAGTAACCACCCAGACCCATTCCCCTACCCTACACTTACTCCTGACTAATGTACCTAACACTATGGGCAACTTGGCATGGGCAATTCACCTGACTTGCACATCTTTGGTTTGTGGGAGGAAACCGGAGCACTAGGAGGAAACCCACGCAGACACTGGGAGAATGTGCAAATTCCACACAGAGAGTCACCCAAGGTAGGAATCAAACCGGGTCCCTTGCGCTGTGAGGCAGCAGTACTAACTACTGAGCCACCCAGGCAATATCCTTGTAAATTTCTTCTGCACTCTTCCCTATCGCAAGGTGACCAACAATATAAATTAATGCAATCTGGAGAAAGTGGCATCCTGGACAAATTTGTGGGTCAAAGATTTGGCGAAGCCTCCCAGGTCACCAGTTTAACCCAGAACCACGCTGCTGGCATAAAGATTCAATGCAGCTATGCCCCTGAAGGCCATCAGGAATGCTGCCCTTTCCATCTAAGTATAAATCCTTTCCCAGTAGATGACACAGTTCAGTGTTATGTCCTGGGACATCTTTAGTTTGTAGTTGCATTTTACCAAGAGCTGTACAAAATGTCAGCATGGTCTGAGGCTGCAGGCTTGCAATAGTATTCTCCACCTTCTTTAGTGGATCTTTACCTGCAGCACCCTCTGGAGCTTGCTGTTCTTGCTGGGCTTGGTGACAGACTTGTAATTGATCTCTCCAGGGAGATTATCCCCAGCTGTGCAGCAAGGCCACAAAGAATCTGTTAACTGCAATGCCTATGCCAGAATCATGAACCAATAATCAATGGAAAATGGCAGAAATGGAACACTACTTCAATAATGCTACTCCTTTGCCCTCACTGTAATTGCAATGAAGCCTCACATGATACCCTGAAATAGTGTGTCATGGAGGCTTTGCAGGGAAGCCAATATCATGACTCGAAAATGAACTCTAAGGCATAGCTTTAAATTAAGGGGTGGTAGGTATAGGACAGATGTTAGGGGTAGATTCTTTACTCAGTGAGTCGTGAGTCCATGGAATGCCCTACCAGTAGCAGTGATGGACTCTCCCTTTTTATGGGCATTTAAACAGGCATTGGATAGGTATATGGACGATAGTGGGCTAGTGTACGTTAGGTGGGATTGGATCGGCGCAGCATCGAAGGCCAAAGGGCCTGTACTGCACTGTACTTTTCTATGCTCTATGTTCTAACCTTATCCGGATGTGTGCTAATTCAACAATTGGAGCATGAAATTCTGGAATTGATCTGTCATCACATCACCTCCTTCCCCCCCCCAAAAAAATGCTGTCCTTAATCATCAATTCCTTGCATACTTACACTACAGTGTGCAAATATGGCAGTTTCAATGAAGTGATTTATAACTTATAACTCTTATTTAAAACTAATTTAGATCAGCAATGTTTCCCCGATAATGCTGTCCACTGAGCTCAAACTAGTCAATCCCACAAATACCTTCTGTTGGTTCTGTCAGATTCACATAGACATACTAAAGGGAAGAAACTGCTGGCGAATGCTGTCTTCCCGTGTAGCCTGCTTAATTTCAATTATCCTTTGCTGCACAATAAATGCCCCAGATATTTTAACAGTCTAGGATTTCTCTGTCAGGAATACAAACTCCACTGTTTAAGGAAAGTGCAGGGCATAGAGTTAATTTCTTCTGTTGTATTGGAAAAAAATTCAATACGTTGATTTACTAATTTTATAATTTTACTTACAGAAATTAACAAAGATACTTAAGTGTTTAAGTATCCTGCTGTACCAGAAAATATCAAAAGACCTAATGACAAGTCTAATAGAATTCAGTTCGATATTATTTCTAACTATGGAAGAATACCCAAGAACATCCACAAATAGAATATCTGTTAACGTTTGAAGTGATGTTTTATCTTTTAAGCCCCAAGTTTGTAAGATATATTCTTCTGGTGGGAGAAAACATCTTTTGAGAAATATTATCTGAGTATTCCTAATACTTCAGAAGTTTCAATGGAAGGGTCTCATTTTCACTTTGTTAGGATGTCTCCTGCTTTGCAAATGTGGGAGTTAATCCTCTGTATTTGTTCCCTCACTTTCATGTAATGCTATATCATTTAATGTTATTCCTTAATTATTCAGTGAAGATTTCTTTATTCAACTGTGAGCTTCTATGTAGTCAATTTGTTTGTGATGTTCTATGCTCTTATATGAGTATTCATTTCAGCTCTCCCATATTCTTTCAATCTCAAAATAATACTGCATTAAAAGTTTCAGTAAGGAAGATGTTTCACTTCCATCTTCTGTGCCTCTGATGTTGTCTGACCCTTGTACATAATGATATTCATGTGATAAGGATCTTTGCCATTTCTTATCTGTTGAATATTAACAGTATTCCTACTGAAATTAGTGTCTTTTCATGACTGGATATAATGTTTCCAAGCCTTATTTTCAATGATAAACCAATAGTTTATGTAATTTTGCTGTCCATGCTGAGTACTAATCTATTAACTTAATTACAATGGTTAATATTCATTGTTGCAAATAGAATTACTGTGAGGAACCTTGTGACAAAGATGGAGTTCTTCAAGTTCTAGAGAAACAAAATGGCAAGTTACTGTCAGCAGGGTTAGTGTGGTTACATGTAAACACATGGTGCCATCTAAGATTTGGGTGTTACACAGAATTGACGGACATTTAACCCAAATGTGATGCAAGTGCATTGAAAATAAGGTAGTCATTGCTTATCAGTGAAAGTTAAACTCCCCATCAAAACCTTTAGGCAAAGTCAGAATTTTTTTGCTCAACATCAAAAACTCTGATTTTTCCATTTTCACCATGTCTTCCCAACTGCTGCTGCTTAAAAAAAGGGAAAATTTCCCTTTGGAGAATTACTTCCTCTTAGATATCCAACTCTGTTCTATTTTAGAAAATCTCTAGAACTAAATCGTCATGGCAATATTATTTCTGTGCCATGGTTTCCCAGTGTGATTATTTATTTTCCATGCTTTAGGTGCTTTTAATTCTGTAGCATAGCAATGCCATGACTGTATGCTGCTATACTGGAAGCTCTTCCAGCACTTTTATGCCAAAGTGAAGAGTTCCAAGTCTCAGTGAGTAAAATGAATGATTCCTGCCATTTTGGTCTTCTCGAGATGAAACGCACTAATTGAAGCTTCAATAAATAAGTCCCCTTTTTGTCTAACTTCTTTTCCAAATTAACCTGTGGCTCAGTAAAATGAATCCCATTCGTTTAACAGTTTTTCCTAAATGATTCCCTCCGTTTGCCGATGTCAATTGTAATCCTCATTGCTTTTGCAGTTTTCATTCCTAGTTGAGTCCTGCTGTGTACAATTTCAGTAAATTCTTTCTGTCTTTACCATAGTATAAGCAATGAATCTCCTGCTTTTTTTCTGCAGCCTCAAGTATACCCTAACATTGTTCTGTCATTACACTTTATCTGTTTAGACTGTTCCATTGTCCCTTTATGGATTTAATTCTGGTTTTACAATATTTCTGGGTCTGATTTCTTGTTTTAAATGGTATAATTTTCCTTATAGTAGCCTTGCCTCATAATGTTTACTCATTGTAGCTGTGACACCCAAGATGAGCTAAAAATACTTACTTCCTGCTTTCCCAGTATGAAAACTGTCCCACTTTCCCTTTGCTTCCAGGAATTTCAACTCTACTCACAGATCCTCCAATATCACCTTCATTTTCTTGCTGACCCACAACTTAGATCCCTTCTACAGACCCATCAGACCCCCATGCAATATGTAACTACCTTGACGTGACTAATGCTCCAGTCCCATGGTCTCCCTTGTTCACTCTTGCTGCTGCACATCTCTGACTAGCTCTTCCAAGCGGTGATTGTCAACATGAGCAATGTTTTTAAAGTTATGTTTGAAGAAACCAGAGTGCCCTCCTGAAGCCCAGAGGATGAGAGTTCCAAGACCTCATTGGATACACCAATAGGGCTGCCTCCCATTCATTGCTCTGTGGACACCATCAATGGGACATTAAACATAGGCAATGAGGAAGCACCTCACTGTGATAGCACAGCAGTTGGTGGAGGAAGAAATGCCTCAGTCAGCTTGCACTCAGAGGACTGCCAGAGACGACATCTGCTCAACCCCAGGCAGGAAAGAACTCTGTGGTATCAGCAACCGGGAACTTCATCCAACCCAACTGGGAGGAGCAGCAGCAGACAGGCATCTGGGACCCAATGGTCCTCAAAACCCAGAAGCTGCATCATTGCAAAGATCCTGGTGATCTTCTGCCTGTCTCTATGCACAGATTGGTGTCTTCCAAGGAGAGCCAGGCCCATCATCACCCTCAGCAGCTGCTGAAGACTTGCACAAACCCATCCTGTTTCACCCCAGCCATTGGACCTTAGGCCTAATAGTGGGTGGGGAAGGAGGGGGAGCATTGTGCCTAGAGGCAAGGAGACAGGTCAATGCCAGGAGGGACCAATCTGGAAGGGAAAGCATACAAGCCCCTCAGTAGTTTATCCTTTGGAGATGGCTGGGTCCTCTACCTCCAACCTGACTGCCTCCTTTCAAATGTTAGAAATTCAAGCCGATGAAGATCAAACTGCTTCTGACAAGAAGACGCTTGGCATGTGTGACCCATCAGACATGTGTCCCCAGACTTTCCAGCCAAATCCAGGGTCACTGGGCTCCACAGTTGAGTAGACTCCACCCGAGCAGCTAAACAAGTGAGTACACTAAACATATTGGGAGGGAGAGGAATAAGGAAACTTATTGAGGGCACTTTGGTGGCAAGAGTGACAATGGCTTGTGTGTTACATTCACATTTTTATATGTATTAATGTTTATCCTTTAACCTTCCATCTGTTTGTTTGTCTCTCTGTGTAGATGCTAAACACATTATTCTACCAACCAGCATCATTTCATGGCCACAGTCAATGCTTGGATGGACACCCACCCTGAGAGCATACTGTACCATCTGGAAGCAGAAGGAAAATATATGTACATGGCATTGGGTCACCTTTGGCCCTACTTGTCCATCATCTCTAAAGTTTTAGTTCCCTCTGTGGAGAAAGGAGTGCCAATGAAATGGCCAACAATGGCTGTGCCAGGGAGCTGCAGCTGTTATCCCTCACTGCAGTAGCATGCAAGAACTAAAGCTCCATTATTCCCAGAATCAGCACAAAAGTTAATGGTTTTATAAAAAGTACACAAAATTCCTTAATTTACCTGTCTTTTTTAGAGTGGGTTGACAGAAAGCACAAAGTTTCCAAACTTATAAAGAATGACTATTTATTATAAATAAAAAGATGCCAACTATAGATTTTAAAAAAAATCAACTGTCAATATATAACTCTACTAGTTAAAAGTCTAATCCACTTGTAAACATCCCCTTTGTGCACACATGTATAAAGACAGACACAGGCAGGAAAACAAACTTGGGTGTAATGGGTGGAATGGAAGACTGGGGGAAGGGAGTTCAGTGGTTCCTATTCACAGGGTCCACTGAAATGGTTCCATTGGCTTGTCAGCATGTGCTGTTCCTTCATTTTCCTTCTCCAGCTACTTCCATTTATTTATAGAAGGTAGAGAGTAACTCATTCACATTATAAAGTATGTGACTATTTGTTTAAGAACTGCAGCTTACAGCAACTTATGAGCAAAAATGAATCACCTTCAGCCTTAAGACAGTTTTTACTGCAGAGCACAGACAGCTCCTTTTCCTCCAAATGTTTGATGGTTTCTACTAAGCTACTCATGCCCCAGATGTTCAGTGACCTGGGAGCCAATCACATAGCTGTTGACAAGCAGAAAGTCTTTGTCATCACTAAGTGGTCACTAATCCGCAGACCAATCAGCTACATGTTTGTTGGTCAAAGCTCTATTCATACATATCCTTTGGCTCCAGCTCATCTGCAAATTCAGCTTCCAAGACCGTTTGAACCAGCAGCTGTGTAAATATGACTTACAATGAATGTTATATATAGCTTTTAAAATGTTCAGCAATCCTTTAACAATTTTTAAAACAGCTCTTTTTCCACTTCAGTCCTCAGTCAAAAATACAGAAAAATAAAAAGATACAATCTTTACATAGCACAGAGAGAGGGTCAAGGCTGTATGATCGGGAGTTGTCAGTCTGTGAGCCTGGACAGTGCATGGTCCTATGTCTAATGCTGTCTTCCTTTAAAGGTCCTAATAATGGGTCATTGCTGCAGCCCCTCCCTCAAGGCACAGGCCCTGCCCACTCTGAGTGTGATCACACCAATTTCTTCCCGATTGAGCATTTCTGATTTGCATCAGGATTAAAGCAACAGTGAAGACTCCTCTACGATGACTTCCATCCTCATATTGAACACATGTGACCCCACAACCATCCACTTCCTCTTCTTAGTAATCCATTCCATAAACCTGACAGCTTGTCTTGATGAGCCCAAGTTCCCAGCCAACCTATGAACATAAGCTTGCACCTGCCCACCTTTCCTACCCAGCCCTTGGCATATGAGGTGACTCCCCCGAGTGCGGTCAGACCCTGCACCACCTTGAAGACCTTTCCAGCCACACTTTACCATATCCCTCACTTGTAGATCCTGTTGTCCCCTTCACAATTGCATTATGCTCTTCCTCAGAGTTTTAATTCCCCAGTGTTAAATAATTACCTACCAAGGCTCATTCTCATGGCAACAGCTACCCCATCTCCACAAACTCAAACCCTCCCTCTTTCTCCTACTTTTCCTTCGACAGATCCAATGGACAGATTGTAGCCTACCTTCTCAACTGACGTGGTGCTGGATAAAATGTACCCATATTTTTGACTGATACTTATGCATCCCTTAAGTGTCATCCATCTCGATCGAACTGGCCATGATGGAGCCAAATCACAGACCGTGACCCATTGCATGCACTGCAGAAGCACAGGTCCTTTGGACACTTGACCATAACCATGACCAATTTCCTGGATTGGGATGAGAGGCTGCATTTCACCTCCAGTGCCAGGGCCCCCTGACTAATGGCTGCCTCCTTTGATTTCAGTGAAGATCACTGCCTTATGACTTTGAGACATGGCTGCTTGCTTGCTGCACATTCTGATTGTTTGCTTCATAAGCTGCTGCTTCGTGATTCAGGTGTGAGATTGACAATCTGCTGTTCAGCAAGATTTGTGCTCCCAGGACTCAGGACTGCTGACTGGGAAGTCAAACTACCAAGTAAGACAAGGCATAGATGCTGAGTGCATGCAGGTAGCTGCTGTATGAGCATGCTTTATGATAGCCCTGAGAAACAGCCAATTCTTGTTGCTTCAGTCTGTGAGCTGGGTGCCTGTATATAAAGTGGCTCCACTGCACTCCTAGTTACCAGTGCATCAAAGAGGTACCAGGATAGTTGTGAGGTGTTGTCAGATACTGTACACCAATGTCTATGGATGAAGGATGTGTGTGGCTGGTGCCTGTGGATTAACTCCGATTTGGTCGTACAGAACACGAAGATCAATTGAAGCAAAAAGCAAGCAGAATTCACCAGCTACACATTCTAGTTTTCCTAAAGTCTAGTTTGTTTGGTAAGTTTGGGAAAATTTGAAGCAGAACATTAATGAGGTGAGTCGGGTGTCAATGAAGCACATCAACACTGCTTTGCGAGAACCTCGCTGCACCACTTGAGGAAAGCACAAAAGATGGTGTGAGTTCGTCCCGATGTTGAGATGGGTATTGCTGGACTCCTCATCTAATCACGCCACATTGTCTCACCAGCGAGTGGGTCACTCCGACCCCTCTGAGATACCATGGTGTGGGGAGGACACAATTGTAGGTCTTTCTCCTTCGAGATCCTAAGCTGTTCTTTCACAAAGTCCATATGACATCATCTTAGTGGGTTGTGCTTAAGGCAATTGTCAGCATTAACCTTTTGAGACCCTTCTACTCTTATATGACAGTGACAATTACTCCGATTATTTATTTAGTTCATGGATGAAGATGGTGTGATTTACTTGTTATGTCACTTCTGATGCCTTGATTTGTCACTGTGCACGCTGCAACACAACTGGATAGCTTTGCCTAAAAATTTTGTTTAAATTTTGAAATGATAAGATTGGAGCATGAAGCAGTGCCATTTAAGGTTAAATTAACATTTCAGGAAATTATGGGACAATCCTTCAGAAGGAGGCTTGCGCTGGCCAACTGTACAGTCTACCTTTGTTCTACGACCTGTGGCCTTTCAGTGCAATGCATGCTCTTAACATGCCTATATGTACCAAGATCCTGATCAGGATTCACTCTTGTATTTATTTTTAAGAGAGAGGGAACATGCCATTTAATTCTTGCAAAAGGCACTTCAGAATATTCATGAATAGGATTTGCAACATTCTTTCACAGGGCACAGAAATCAAGATGCACAAAAATGCATTTGGCATTATTTTTTGGAAATAATTTTTGATAAGGATAACATAGTATTTGTATATTTAAATGTAAAATGCTGAGTTTACAAACATCAAAAATAACAAGACCATTAAAACATGCACATATTTCAGCTGATCGTTCAAAAATTTAATTAGATAAAATTACAGAGGAAAGTGAGTATGAAATACTCTAATGCATCTGTAAAATCACATAGCATGCAGCCAGTCAGAGAAACAAATGGAGATGCTTACTTTCAGAATAAATTCACAAATCAAGTATTTTGAGTAATTTTCTTGAGTAGGCCTTTTTGTCGTTACATAAGACTGTGACTGTTCTAATAACATTGCAGCAAGATTTTGCAGAAAATTTACACACAAAACTAAAGGAACACTGAAGCTAATGGTTGCTCGGATTGTACTGGCTGACAGTCTTTGACAGCCTACTGTGTACTGGATACTATAAGCAGACTTTTTCACTAAAATATGTTATTTATAAGCAAATTTATAGAGAGTATATGGTTTTTAAGAATTTCCCTATTATAAGCTGTGACTGAAGGGTGATTGTACAAATGTCCTGCAGCATTCAATCATTCCTTCATTTTAATGTCTTTATTTTATGATTTTATTGATGAAATACTACTTACCCTGTACTCAGAATTCCTTTTAGGCTGCAGGCTGAGGCTAGCCTGACATGGGTAGTCATATATTATGGCTATATATTTTAACTCACTATAGTCCATCCAGGTTACATCGGACAGTAGCCAAGAAGGTTTTCAAAACTGAGAGTTATAATTTACTTGTATTTATTTACTGAGGCAGTTCAGGTCTCTATCTTTCTATCCCCTATTCTTATCAATCAATTAATACTTTAAAATGATGCATAGTCAACATCACACTGTACCACAAATGTATCAAATCAAACCAATCTTCTGTTTGATAACTAAAGCCATGTTAGGGAGAGTCATTCACAAATAAGAATGGAGGCAATACCAGTTTTTATGCCAACACAGATTTATGGCATATGAGCTATTGCAATCACTCAGTTCCGTTCTTTGTTTTGTTCGACTAGAGAAAGAACCTATGTGGGCTGTAAAGCCTGTATTCAATAAATCTCAGTTGGGCTAATAAATAATACTATTCCCTGTATTTATATATTGAGAAAAACAATTTTCTAATCATACTGGATGGTTTCACTTGGACCTATTTTCCTTTACCTGACTCAAAGAGGCTGCTAAAACGTTAGAAACTCCCATACTTAGAAGACAGAACAAACATGCTGTTTTTAAGTACAGAGCTTTCAACTCGGAATGTTATATTGCTATACTACTGAAGTCAAGAAACCAGAAGGTAAAAGGAGAAAGAGTGCGGGTGGCTGAAATAGTGACAAGTTGGTACACTACTATTGATTAGACTTCGACATGGAGTTAAAGGAGCTGTATTGTCTCAATAAAGAAGATTGCAAAATGTAAAAAAAACCTATCTGCTAGTTGGGGAGAGCTCTATACAATGGCTGTCATAGACTCTCCTGTAATTTACGTAGCAACTTCCTTTGTGAATGTTTTCAAAATTATGAAGAATACGCCTTTGAAATTGTTTGATCATGTACATGTTTAAATTATGGTGGATTACATGTTGTTCACCACCACGAGGTTGTATACATTTGTAAGACAATACAACTCTTTTGATTTGTTTGTACCATCACAGCAACAGACAGATGCAAGCCTCAAAGCATGTATTTTTAAACAGATATTTTAGCTTTGGGATCTGCCCCCAAGTCTAGCATAAAGACACACATATAAGGAAACACATAGGTCAGCAAAATAAACTTCAACTTCTTCTAACCACACCGAATGGACAGAATAAACTGTGAGCAGCCTTAGCAGAGTCTGTGCAATCCTGGCAACATAGGCAACAAAATGGACCCCCCATATGAGTAAGGAGCTCCTCCACTCCATCATCAAGAATTGTTCTCCAGAGTCAATACTGAAGGAAGCATTTTAAAACATGTACCATATGTGGCTAAGAAGAGCCTAATTTGTCCACTTTGAAATTCTTATGTATTTTGAAAGGTGAGTTAATTCAAAGTAATTTTTCTGCAGGTGAAGCTTTCTTCAAAGTGCTCAATGCATCACCCTTGGTTTTGTGAGTAATTAGAAATTGTCATGTAAGATAAATGTCACAGTTCATGTAAATAACTATTTACCTAAAGGAAATGCGAATCCACAAGAGTCAGCATACTTTAATGAGGCATGACAATAGAAAAGCCAATGGTACAGTGCATCTGCTGAAGCTGACATCGCTTATGGTAAAAATTGGGCAAAACAACCATTATTTGTTTTTACTTGTCAGAAATAATGTAGCTTGAAAATTTTCAACAAGCAATGTGCGGTCAGACCATTTGTTACATCTAACTGCCTAATTGTTCTCCTGGCAGAAATAAAAAATTAGAGCACTTATGTCATTTGCCTAAATTCCTAATTAATGCAACAGTATCAGTAAAACTGGAGCGGAGAAAAAAAATGTTGGGTGAAAAATGCCTTGGCGAACGTTCATATAATTTGTCTTTGTTAACTTTCTACCATCTTTTTTCCTCCCTTAAACAGCAGGTGTTCTAATCACTGTGTTTTATTTTTCAGAAGGCAAAGGTACTGTATATCACTAGTTCTACTGCGAAAGAAGCATAGATTCGGCCATTTGTCTGATAAAACTCCCTCAACCCAGCTTTTAAGTTTAAACATAGAAGGTTACTGAATTTCAAACTATAGGGAAAATAGCTTCATACCAGGGAACAGTTTGCAGCAAAACAGCCTGCAATATGAAAATGTATTTAATGCAATTAATAATTTAAGATCTGAGAGCATGTGCTCTTGGAGAGTTAAATGCTTGTCAGAGTGATAGATGCATGCTTCACCACCAATACATTTCGTCTGAAGAGCAGAGGGATTTTGCAAACTTGTGCTGACCTTGGGCTTCAGTACATAAGAGGCATATTGCAAGCCAGCCCCATTCCTATTAGAGCAGTGCAGCAGCTCTCAATTTACTGCCCTTATACCAATTAAAATGCTGTAAAAACATTAAAATTAATGCAGTCTTAACTCCTGTAGCAGGCCTACTTTCCCTCTTTCTTAATTAGTGCATAATTATTCAAATTTTGATATCCTGGAAAATTATCACATGGAAATTATTTTAGGAGCTGTAACAATAGCAAAAAATCCTTTCCCCCAAACTCTATTAACATGTGGAAGTAATTAACAGTTAATTACAGTGGAAATACTATTACTGTTAATGTTTAATGACTTTTGCCATTGCCGGGTAAGCAAGAAATTCAGGAGCCCGTAACATCACTGTCCTATTGCGGAATGCACTACAAGCAACTTGAACAGATTAGGCAGTGACTCTAGTTAGATGATTCACACTAGAAGCAATTACAATGCTGAGGCTACATAAGAGTTTAAAAGGTCATTGCTCAGGAAATATCAATGCATGTAAACTAGTCTAAAATATTCCATTCAGTGGGGGAAAAATGAGAAAAGATAAATTTACTTTGTTTTAATTAACCGGCTATACAGCTACCTGGCCAACAAAAATGGACAAGTTCAGAGCAAATACTATACTGTGGTTTACGTTATTTTAATATTCCATAGTGAAGTGTTTACTGGAGTGGAATCCCATGATAATTATTAGAATACAATGTTTTCATGAAAATGTCAAATTGTTTGAGTAGCCTTAAATCAGTGCAATGTTCTCATAACAGGTAAAGACTCCTTATAATAAAGCTAAAGTAACAATTTTGGATGCATAATAAACATGTAAGATCATTAAAGCATATTCTATGGGTTATGATCTGCCAAGATTCCACCATATTGTCAGCGGTACGTAAAACTATGTCGCCAGTAAAATTTCACTGGTGCAGAAGGTGTAAGACCAATTTCATATTTAAATAAAATATATTATCATTTAACAATACATCCAACACTACTTTATTTTTAAAATTAACTTTTGATTTCCCAATACTGCAGACTAGATGAACAAAATGCAATTATGCTTTACAAATGATCTCACATCTCTGCACTGAAAAGCAATAACAAAAATCCACATCCAGAGAACAAAATTAGTGCAGAGATCTGAAAAGGTTGATGGGAGACTACTGAGCAAGCATGATTCATTTCTTGGCAGTGTGACTTGGGCTGCTTTATAAAGAATTTACTTCAGATTAAAATAGCTGATCTGACTCTCCTTCAGTGGGCCTGAGTTCAAAACGCCAGTCTTGACTGACACTTGAACTAGATTGGCCTCTATTTGTGAGTCTTGCTGGTTCTTGGCCAGGGCACAGATTGAATTGCTCTGTCGTTTACAGGATGGAGGGGGGAGTGGGGAGAAAGAATCAGTCTTTTGTCACTTTGTATAGGAGGTTTTTATTGCCCTAGAAGTGAAAAAAGCACAGCTCATATCCAGCAAAAGAAACAGTATTATTCCAGCTCAACCTCCATCCAGCTTGAATATGGGAAGTTGACTAAAGGGGGTTAAAAATCGTTATAATCTTTAAATTTGATCGAATATATATTCACATAAACGTGTTAATTGGAAAAATCAAGAGTCCAAGCTACTTAAAACTTTTCAAATAGGGTGCCACATGTCACTTACAAATGGAAAAGGAATGTGTCTGTTTTATTGTTTAGTTTCCTAACAACAGTGAAAGTAACTGGTTTCTTGCATCATTAGTAAGTGAGGAAAGATTAAGTTCCATGCCAGCATGCTCACACATTCAAACACTCATCCTTCAAATGAAGGTGAAGTATGACCTAGTTGGGTTTTCTTGCTAAATCTGTAAGTTTAAAAAGCACAGCACTCAGGATGCAGGGTAATTTCTAGAGATCTTGATGCACGTACTAAACCTCCAATTTGTAGAATCAGCATAATTAATCTTGACTTTAGTGTGACACGAAAGACCATCCAGTCAACATTGTGTAGAATCTTATTGAGACATTGGGGTCTTGTCAGCTGGCTGCAGAGCTGGCGAAAGACCAGCTTTGTCTCTTCTAGGGAAAGCTTACCAAGCAACAGGCCAATGAGGTCACCGGCAGGCCATTCCCTTGAATCGAGATTCCAGAGCTGAAGGTACTGCAGAGCAAGAGCTGCCTTCCAATCAGAAGCCACATCTGCTGACGGAATGGCATTCCTGGAATCTCAGGATTGCTGAGTGACCTGGACAATGGTAAGCGACATGGGCAGTATTTTGGCTTGCTCATTGAGAAGGATAGGAACAAGAAAAGGAAAGGATCTCCCACTGCACTCCCCTCGACCTGATCGTCTTGATCAGGCACTTTGGCAGAAGGACAGCCTGCGGCTGATAAAGTGCTGGGAGGGTAGAATCAATCAGGTATAACACATGGCAACGTGCCTGTCAGAATTGAACTTAACAAGAGTGGGCTGAAACTCATATGTAGTGTTCAGTTGGTACTTAACGGCCTCAATTGTTAATGGGACAGGAAAGTTAACCATGGGGTTTCCTACCCAGAACTTAATTCCAGCGAGGCAGGAAGACAGGGGAGGTTTGCAGACACCACCATCCAATCTAATAATGTGCCCTTCTTACTTCCAAGTTTGCCAATTCTTGGAGCGAAATATTCAGCTTGGGAATAGGAACAATGAGGATCACTGTGACAGCAAAATATGAGAAACAAAAGTTGTGATTTCTACAGTAGCACTGATCGGTTTCTTTGTGTGCCCTGTTCACGCTTGAAATGGCTGTATCTGTCTCAGCAGAACAGAAAAACAAGAAAATGATTATTCTGCTAAGATAGCCATTAAAAAAAAACTTGTTAACAATTGACCACTCACTCAATGATTAATACTGCTTTGACAACTCCACTGGCACTTAAAAATATTATATATGTGACTTCATCGCATGAATATATTTTATATAAGTTACCCGCTATAAATATGTAGTGGGAGGCCTCCAAAGTTATTCAGCAAATGGGAAAAACTGGCCTACGCTAGAAAATAGTAAGTGACAAATTGATCCTCAGAGATTTTAAATACAGTCCCATCCATTACTTTTCAGACTTTTAATTTATCCTCCTTTGTAACCTTTATATGCTTCAGCATGTATGTAATTGAAATCCAAAAGTATGGAAAGCATATGTGTCCTTCCTTTCCAATATGTATATAAACATAAATATTTTAAACTATCTTCATTGCTGTGATATCATTAATAAGTGCATTTTTATGATTGTAACCATTTGAGTTATGAAAGCTATGAATTGAGAATCCTTTCATCCTTATCTATATAGATTCTCATTTTTGTATGTCCTATGCCGCCTCCTCTGCAGTTAACATTTTTGTTGATATGTACAACACTTTTAAGATAATACTTTATGTACTTTGTGGTACATGAAATTCTGCTAATGAGCATTTTAATCGTATGCATAAGCTGAAATTTATTGGTGTGGGTATCTCATGGCACATCTACTTGGCTTACCTCCTGCATTTTTCAGCTAAAAAGTTTTGTTGCCAACTTTAGTTGCTGGAAGGTGGAGCTGGTAACACTGTGGCAGGGAAACAGGACGTTTGTGACTGGTGAATGGTGGGACAAACATAACTCCTTAACCAATCATATTAAAGAATTGAAAAATAATCAGAGGAAGGACTGAGAAGGAGGGTGACTTCATTCAATTTTCAAATTAAACGAAAGTGGGGAATATAAGGAAAAAGCAGATTAGATTAAGAAAAATAAGTAAAATAAAGGAAATGTAAAAAAATTACTTAATTTTACTTTTACATATTTAAAAACTTCTATTAACAAATCACTATTTTACTGAATGCAATTCAACACTTGTTCACTTTCTAGGCCAGCTAGGTGAATTTATTCATTAACAATTCTTGTGTCACTGAAAAGACATGAGCAATTTTATTATTAGATTTCCAGTGATGCAATGAGCAATTATAGTGCGAGTACAGTAGTTCTTAACAAAAACTGGAGGTTAAATATGACGTGCCATTTTCAAGAATCTTTGCCAGAGTATCACTGATTATTTAGCAACTTTTGTCAATTTGTAATTCACAGAGTATCTCCGCCGTGGAGTATGTTGCTGGCTGATTTACACATTATTAGTGACATATGTCATTCTAATATGCTTTTTTCTCCCAGCAGAGTTTGGGTGATAGATCCAGGTTTTGTTCTTAGCTGTTCATTTCATGTGAATTGACCAAAGAAAAATTGTGGGCTTGTAAATAAAGATTTCACCTAATGTACCTTTTTCTGCACTATCCTCTATGTCTGTATATCTGTGAACAAGGTAAACAACGCTAAGGCTCTTTAATCAATTAGATTGAAGAATTCTCACTGAGAGATGCAGAAGCATGAAACAGGAAGTATAAATGAATGTAAGTAATGTGGACCAAAAAAAGTACAGATTGAATAAAGGGAGAGATCAGAGAAGAAAGAACATGAAAGTTTTAATTTTATAATTATTTTAATTTAAATTAGTCTGGTTTTAAAATCTTTAAAATATATATTGTTCACAGGGTATAAAGCCCTACATTTCATACCTTTTTTTCAGAGCCAGAGAGTGCACTTAGACTTCCCTTATCACTTATTACATCATCAACAACTCTCGATTTCAAAATGCACCAGCTATAACTTTTCAACCATTTCACTGCAGAACTAGGGGCAATTATTTTTATTGCCATGTCATTTGCTGTGATTTTTGGTGTATTGTTGAGAATTGCAACCCTACATTGTGCAGGAGCACAGCATCTCCAATACTACCTTCTGCATTTATCCAGGTGTGGATACCAGAATATTCTGTCCAATTGGCACTGGAATAATGATGAGCCCTTGATTACATTATTACTACAATAAAATCTAGAATGTTAACAGTTCACATTTGAGTGGATTATGCCTTTCTGAGATGATATTAAAGTAGAGGCATTGGCTAGTGGTATTATTGCTAGACTTATAATCCAGAGACCCAGGTAATGTTCTGGAGACCCAGGTTCAAATCCTGGGCAGATTTTACCATGGCAGATGGTATAATTTGAACTCAGTAAAATCTTAGAAGTTAAAGTCTAATGGTGACCGTGAGTCCATTGTGGTAAATACCCATTTGGTTCAATAATGTCCATTATGGAAGGAATCTGCCATCCTTAGCCAGTCTGGCCTACATGTGACTCCAGACCCACAGCAATGGGTTGACTCTTAACTGCCCTCTGGGCAGTTAGGGATGGCCAATAAATGCTGGCTTGGCTAATGATGCCCTTATCCCCTGAATGAATAAAAAAAGATGGGAATTGTAAAAGAAAATGCCAATTCACTTTCATCAGCTTTGTACCGTAATGTAATGTCAAAATCTGACTTTTTAAATCCAAAGTCATAAACATAATAGCTAGAAACTTCCCAGACCCTGTATAGTGTGGGTATTGTTGAGAAAGTTGGGAGAATTGTATAAGATGGTCAGGAAGGAGCTTCCCACTATCAAGAACAAAAGGTCTAATTTCCTGACCATGTTTTCAATGGCAAGATAAGATTCTCACCAGTGAGCAGCAAGGGGCCTGTCGGCATGCAATAACATGCGTTTGCATCATTATGTCAACTCGCCTCAATTTCCCATTCTCCCAACCACTGGATAGACAGCAACATTTCCTGACAGGAAAGTTAGAGAGACAACTTGATGACTCCAGTTCTTTACTTGCTCCTCCAGACATTGATCAGTCAACCAGCATCTCAAGGTACACTCTATGGGAAGTATCCACATGCCTTTATTCCCAACCCAACGGGACCTCCAAGTCCCCAAAGGCAAAGTGTGGCACCAATTACCCTCTGACATATCTGGGGCAAATAAAATGAACCATGTGGGGCAGCTGTGGACTGTCAGCACTTGATTGGGTGCACGACTGGACTTTAAAGAGGGCATTGGCATCAGGAATCTCAGGAAGTCCCAACAGTGGCTGATAGGAATGGGAGAATGCGATGAGCAGGGTACCAGCGGGGATGGGGAATAGGTAATGAGGCAGATTTGGGAAGGTAGAGCAAGAAATGAAGAAATGGCTCATGGAGAGAAATGATTCATGAAACTTGTCAATAATGTCACTTCACCCATTTCTGGTAAGTTTCCATTCGATATCTTAACAAGATCATTTGTTTCTCTAATTCAATGAGGTAGATCCAAATGAAAATATAGCTGAAACCTTGTCCTTTATTAATTTAGAGTTAAGTGTTGTGGATGATACTAATCACCTCTCAATGTTTCTCCATCATCGCATAAATAATTCATACTTCTAAAGCATTTAGATATTAAGCTTGTACTGTAGCCTTAATCAGAGTATTGACTTGCCTTTTAAAAAAAAGCATGTGGGTCTTTAACATTCTATGTTCTGAGTGCTTGTGCAAAAGCTTTTGAGAAATATATTTCAGAAACACGCTGAAGAAATATGGTTGTGGTTCATTGAAACAAGTATCCTCATGGTGAATCCAGAATAGGTAGACAAAATTGTGCTCTATAATTCTTTTCTCATAATTATACTTGAATCTCCATCCAGGTTTCATAGTCAACTATATTTTTTTCATTAAAAAAAATACTTTGTACAAAATGCTTGCTATTTGATGCACATTTTATCTATTCATGTCAATTTTACAGTTTTAATAATATTGTAGTTCAGTTAAGAAAGCTGACTTGTCCATTCTTCCTGCATTTCAAAACCTGATTGTAGTATTTATTTCTAAAAAGCAACTTGCCTCATTGTAAAATACAGAGAAAAATTGAATGACTTCTCTTTCTTTTAAAGTCAATTTGCACAGAAGTGTGAGGAGACAATTAGTTTAATATAAGACTGCATAAACATCTATAATCTTGACAATCTTCAAGAATGCAATGTCATAGAAAGTTTGAACAGTTTAGAAAGGGCAAACTTTTGTTCAAGTATAAACTAATTATTCTGAAAACTCTGCAATACATCATTAGCATCACAAGTTATAACCATCTCAAAAATTACACAAGAAACAGATTCTAAAGATTATAAATATATTTGCTGCAAGATACTCTTTTTGACTGTAGGGCCAAATATCTGAATGATGGCTCTCTGGAGCATTTTTTTGTATATAAAATTATAATGTCATAATAATGTGGGTTTATTTATGTGCACCCAGGAGTAAGCAATTTCCTGTGAAGTCTGTGGAGTTTTAGGATTTTTTAAAAAAATCAGTGCAGCTGTCATTATTCAGTCCATATAACTCACTCTCTAGGAGTTGAATGAAGTGGCAGTATTGCACTCAGAGCTTTACACTTCCTGTTCCGTCCCATTTCAAGCCATGTAGCACTTTGACAGACAGCTGAAGAAATCTGCATAAAGGAAGAATATCTGACAGCCAGGGTCAGACTCTCTCTGTTTAATGACACTGCCAGTTACACATTTTGAATTGTTTAAATATGAGTCTACAGTTTCAACAATCATCATCTCACTGGTTCCACTTTTCATACCCAACAGCCAGGAAACTGACACGTAATTACACACTTACTGATGGTATCGCCAGTGCCGATAATTAAAACTGCCACAAGAGGATTGCTATTGCTATTCTACAGCTGGGATGTTGTCAAGAGGTGGAAACTCCAGCAGCTTTTAACACTATCTTCTTAAAGTTGGGCCACAGGCACCAATGTTGAAATAATGGAAAGGCCTCAGCACATCATTCACAATGTCTCACACAAATGAAGAAAATCTATTAACAATCCAATAAGTGAAATACAAACACAATGACCTGAGGGTTAAACAGTCTGGGTAGACTAGTGCTTGTTTCTGCTCTTCAATGTTCATTTTTCTTTTCACATTTACAGTATATGGAAAATGCACTACCACCTAATATAGTCAAACTGATGTTAAAAATTCCTGATATGTTCCTCTTTGCAAATACAAAATCATTTTACAGACTTACAATCTTCTATCAGAATGTCACAAATTACCATAGTTTATATACAAGTCAATTACAGTTGGGTGCGATGAATTAGGAAAGCAATACTGCGATGAAAGCTCACTCTTTCAGTTTGAGTTATGCTTCATGAATGCTTAAAGTATGAGTTTGTGTGTTGGCAATTGACAGTCACAGGAGTCTCTAAAATAGTGTAAACATTTAAATTCAATCTTTAAACATAGCAATTGGGAAAGAACATTTTTTCTCAGCTTCATAAATATTTAGATAGTGCAGCTAGAAATGAAATTACCACACTAAGCATTTTTGATTTTTTTTAACAAATACAAAATTATAAGTTTGCTTATTTCAGAAACTATTCAAGTTCAAAAAATGATTTAGGTATGAGACATTTTGATTCAGTTAACATTTGTACTGAAAGCAAATAATGTCTTACTTTAAACAGAATTGAAATAAAAAAGATTGACTTGAAGTCTATGCTAGCAAAGCTGAATTGGTTTCTTCACCATGTTACCTTTATTTCATCATCACTACACAGACACAGCACTACAAGTATATTCCAGAATATTTTCACAGAAACAGTGTCCTGGGAAGCCCTTAATTCTGGAGAAATACTCAGCTTAAATGGACTTGAACTTCACAAATATGCCTTGAGTGATGAAAATTATGAAAACAAATACAAATTGGCACAGTACATCTGGTACTTTTGATGAATGAGTGCTGAAATGATGGACAAGAAATGACCAGCTGGTCCACCAAACATGCCCCACATTATCATGGTGCCTCAAGGTTCCCTTACAAGGAAATTTAAAGATTTACAATGGATCCCACCCAAAAGCAGCCATGTAATTTCCTTTGAGAGGCAAAAAAAACCCAGATTGAATAAAAAGATCAATTTAGAGTGAAATAAGGAAAATAAATTCTATCCTGCCACTAAGGTAATTAAAGCTAGTTGAGGAGACCACACTGGCTATGATTTGAATTATTTAGTACGTCACCTACCTTTTTTACACCATAAACTCTACCCGAGCCAGGTGAATATGCAGCTCTTTTTGGGGGTGTGCAGTGAAGTTGGACTTAGCCTATGAACCAGTTACTTGTTCCATTGGTCTATTGTTCTGCAGGAAAAGCTCTTCCCTGATATTCAACACTTCTCCTGTATAGCACATACACAAGGTCTCTGGATCTGCTAACCTTGCCTGAAATAATCTATTTACAAGGATAAGTTTAAATCAAGCCATTATTTTAAACAGCTCAATCTAACCACCTAGCAGTCTATATTTTGCTCAGATGAACAGAATAAGATTTTAAGCTTATCTGGGTAACTAATGTGTTTCCTCCACCAAAATTTTCCAATGCCTCTTCATGACCAAGCAACTGGATGTGAGGAATCTTGGAAAAACACATTAAAAAAAAACATTTCGATATGTAGTTGGTTCATTTATATTTGAAAAGAAATACAGGAGCAGGAGTGGGCCATTTGATCTTTTGAACCGCTGTGCCATTCAATAAGATCATGCACTCCACATTCTCATCCATCCCAGATACACTCTCACTTCCTTGCTGATGAAAAATCTACCTGTGCCTTAAAAGCACTCAGAGACTAGAAGCTGTATCTTCATAATTTTTTTTGCTAAGTGCAAGGTGCATAGTGTTTTTTGAAAGGAATCTTGACATGAAGCCCAGCAAGATTTTGCACCACATCTTATCAAATATGCTTCCTCAACTCCTTTCCCCATTGTCACGGTGTCTCTGATATCTGATTCTCTCTCTGACTTAGCACATGCCATTCCCAGAGCAATTTGCCGCTTACCAGATATCTGCCAAAAGGCCAGCGATCCCTGTGCCTGCGATATCTTTAAACGCCCCTGGCCACTCAGGCAAACACTCTTGAACTGTCCTGCACAGTTCCTTTCATTTACCCCACACATGGTGCACATGGGAAACTGGGTGCCCTGCTTTGTGAACAGGGACCTGAAAGTCCTTTTGGATGAACTGTTGCTGACTCAAGCATCTTTTTCCCCCCAGGAATAGTCATGGATCAATGAAGCAATATCACCAGACCACGCCAGTCTGGTCTGAGTTTGCTACCAGTTCTATGGAGGCACAGCTGTCTGGAGGAATGCACAACAATGTAGGAAGAAGGTCCTTCCCCACTCCACCAATGTAAGTGCCATTACCTCTCTGACATCACACACTCAGTCCACCTCTGCTACAGTACCCACCTTCCACCCACCAAAGCTTACCTTCTGGGTATATTCCCCCAGTTAAATAGAAGTCTTTTTGCAGCTGCATTACAATGATAGTTGACAGTGCAGACCAAGGAGCAGTATTAAAGTGCAGAAGTATTCTGAAAGTGGTTGGGAGATGTGCCATGCAGGTTCTTAGAGGTTGGCACTTGTCAGATGCCAGTGTTCGTTGGTGGGAGGTAGATACGGCTGGTGAACATAAGCTTGTCATGAGATGTTGGCGTCTTGTCTCCAACATAGAGGTTGGTTTCAGTCAGTGTTGAACTGAAGTCACTGGGTATCCTTTCCCATTTCTATGTCAAATTTTCTTAACATTTAGTTTGTTTTGAATGGGAAGTTGAATATTAATGAGGTGATGTGTCACATTAATAAAGTGCTTAACAAGCTATAATTGCTGTTAATTAGCAACTCATTGCTGGCTAGCAAGAAACTCAGCTCACCACTCAGCAACTGAGTAGAAGTTGCAGCGAGATGCTCCCACCATCAAGATAACCCTCACTGGATTTCCCACATGATTCTTCCACCAGTCTTGCCAGATCCGCTGTAAGGTTCTGCTGTTTTCTCTCATCGCCCTTTAAGAAAATGAGTTCCAAATACTCAATACTGTAGAAAAATTCTTACCTTTGTTTAAGTAGGTGATCCCTTATGGTTAAAAGTGACCCCTAGTCTGCAAGATACCCAGAAGTTTATACATTTCAATTAAGTCACCCCTTACTCTTCTAAACAAGTGGATACAAACCCAGCCTATTTAGCTTTTTGTCATAGGACAACCCACCCATTCCAGGTTTAGTCTAATAAAACCTCTCTGAACTGTGTCTACTGCTTTTACATCCTCCTGTAATAGAATTGTGGAGGTGAATTGTGCACACCCTATTGTAGATGCAGTCTCACCAATGCCTTGTATAATGGAAGCATAACTTCCCTATATTTGTATTCAAATTTACTCTCAATAACTAATAGCATTCAATTAGCTTTCCTAATTACTTCCCGTAACATATAATAATTTTTTGTGATTCATACACTGGGATAACTAGATCTGTCTGCATTTCAGACATTTGCAATCTCTCAGCATTTGGATAATATGCTTCTTATTTATGCATCCTGCTGAATTGGACATTTCATCTTTACCACATTCTACTTCATTTGCCAGACATTTGCTCATTCACCTATCTGTATCTCTGTGTCAATTCTTTTTGTTATCTCACAACTTACTTTCCAATTTAACTTTGTTCATCAGCAAATTTAGTAACCACACTTTTGGGCCTTTCATCCAGGTTAGTTACATAAATTTTTAAAAGTTGAGGCCAGAGCACTGATTCTTGTGGCACAACACTCATTAAACATTTCCATGAATAAATGGCACATTTATACTCACTCTCTCTTTTGTATTGTCTGGCCAGTCTTCTATCCATAGCAATGTATTATCCGCTATACCATGAGCTTTTGTTATCTGTAGTAACCTTTGACTGTGAGAGTAAACCGGAGCGCCCAGAGGAAACCCACGCAGATGCGGGAGAATGTGCAAACTCCACACAGTCATCCGAGGTGGGAATCGAACCCAGGCAAATCAAAGCTCTGAGTTTAAATTTGTATTAACTTGCCACCAATGTCTAAAGTTGGTAGTTTGGTTTAGCTGCCCATTATCGAAACCTATGGAAATGAAAATCAGGCATGTTTTCACAAGAAATGGGCAATCGCAACATTAGATTTATATCTTGACCAAAGGTTAAAGACAGCACCAATATTTTGCAAGTTTTATTTGTACATTCAATCAGTTTATCACAGAAAGCCTAAAATATGCCAAGCTTTGTTTTCAAATTCTCCTTTATACTGCAGCCCAAAAAAAATCTGAGCAGTTTTACTGTAAATATACATGAAAAAGTAGAAAAAATAGTTGTAAAAATGGACATGCATGGGGTCAAGAAAGTAGAGTACAGGCCGCAATCAGAACAACCAAGGTCTTATCAAAAGGTGGATCAGAATGAGGGGCTAAATGGCCTACTCCTTTTTCTAATTTGTATTCAGTTAGAAAACACTTACATGATGCATCATTGGAGAATTGCAATCAGCAGTATCACTAAACACTAAAACTTGAAGCTGGAAATAAAACAAGTCTCAGTGTAGAATACCCCAGTCAATCTGCCCATTCTTCACTCTCAGTTTCATGTTTCCACTCATTATAAACAGATGGACTCCAACTGATTTCACAAAACAGCCAGGCGATTTGGATTATGTATCAAGTATATTTTGGATTTGATCCTTTGATTTTATTGACAACTTTTTATGAGCACAGATTTAAATTTTGATCTATCCTTTTTTTTTCATCTTGAGTTCAATTTGATGGAACAAAGTTGATCATATCCATAATTCATGCTGCAGTGAATGGTGCAGAGTTTTTATCCCACGCTGGATTTAGTTATACTAGTATTTACCCGACATAAGCTTCATTACGATAAGTAATAATGCCCTGTTAGTAAAAGCAAGGGTTTGATTTAATGGGTGTACTGTTGTTAACCTGAGTTTTGCTATATATCTTTGGCATGAAACAAGCAATTTAAAAAAAAATGATATTCTGTTGATTTGGAACATGTTGTAATTTTGAAATTCCTTGCATGTTATTGTTATTTGAACTGTTTGAAGTGAAATGTTATTCGACCTGTTTTCTAAATTACCTTGATCATTGTAAATTACTTTTCAGATTTTGCCTCTCAGAATCACTATTAGGGTATATTGCTTAAGAAACACAACTTGAGATGCAAGTTCATTTTCAACATTGTCTTTTTTCTTTCTTTACCTGAGTACACTTGTGATATAATGAATAGGATTGCTATCATGGTGTGGTTGAAATCATGTTATGAAATAATTTGTGGTTCTGTACAATGACCTCTCGTTCAAGTAACCAAAATAACTCAGTATATTAAATAAGCATATTTATCGCAAAATAAAATCTAATTCTAGTGTACAAAACAGCTCACAATAATTTTCATTGCCCTATGATATTTCATGGAATCATTTTACCAACTAGCATACTTTGATAAGTACTGAAAGAAAACAGCTAGATTATCAATGCTATCCCAATTCACACGGACAACTTGCTCATACCATTAATTTCACTGTTTCAGCTTCTCGCTTTCCCCATAATTACAGAAACACCTTCAGCCAATTTGGAAAAGAGAAACTAGGAAATTCTAATGCCTCCTCCACCATCACCCACTGGCTTATATGTGACTAAGCAACCATTAGAAGACCACAGAGATTGGTAGCACTATTCCTATCAATTTGAGAATTTAAGTTACAGTAATCCATCCACGTCCCCTTTGACTGCGATCAGTTCATCTATACTTACCACAGGATTTAGCAATCTTTTCATCCATTCCAGAGACTGAGAACTTTGAGGGAAAACACTTCATGTTGTTTAACTTAACTCTCTTGCCAATGTTACATGTGCTGATGTCTCCAGCTGTTCATCTAAGCCGCAAAATCTCAACTAGTTTCTTTTCTGCATGAACAGAACATAATCCTATCATAATTTTAAAGATCTATATCATATCCTCCCCAATCTTCTTATCTAAATATGCACTGATATGTTATAAAAATAGCGATCTGTTAAAATTGAGGTCAGTAAGTGAACTGCCTCTAAAACACTTCCGAGTTCTTTATCTCTTTAACCAGAAAGTTATCGTAGACATTGCCACTGTGGTAGTAAACAGAAGGAACTACTTTTGAGAGGCCAAATCACTAAAGATCATGTTGGGCTAAAATTGAATGTATTTATTTATGTTACTTTTCGGTTCTGAGACTGATGCTGTGGTGGAATTCCAAGTGGTAGTTAGATTATGAATGCAAAGACAGTTACACAGAGAGCTATGTGTGAAATGACTTGAATTAGTGAGCAACCAGCTCCTTAAAAATGTCCACTCTGTACATCAATAAAGTACAAAGCAATGCATGATATAAATGGACATCACATACGCTATGAAAACTTTTGTCAGGCCACCCACAGGTTGTAGTGAGAAACCTCTAAACTTTAATATGCCAGCTGTGCAAACATAGCCATGACATCCACAGTCCGTTCCTTCGTCTGCACCTTAACATTTCTGTGAAGGAATGAAGTCAGGTATTCCACTTTATTGGCATTCCACATCTGGAGACCAGCTTCTCGAAATGTATATCTGTGGGAAACGGGATTCTATTATTAACCAAAGGTTCTATGCATAGTCAGATACTATAACATTTCCTCCATTAATTCTTATATAGTGGAACTAATTAATGACTATAGTCTTTAATTGCAGATTAAAATGATGGATACTCAAATAATAAAGGGTGATATCTGTCCATTACCAAAAGTTTATTTCCCTAGATGTTTTGGAAACAGTGATAATGCTATCTTTACAGCTCCATACTAGATAATTGCACTTTTCCTGAGGTTTAGAGTTTGAATTTGAATGAACCACCTCACATAATTGCTTTTTATTGGCTCTCAACCAGATCACAAGAGGCAAATTCTTTGTGGTTGTTGTGAAGTCCTCTACTTCAAGGAAGAATAATTGGCAAAAAGAATCTTTCTTGCTCCAAACATATGGATATCATGTCATGTGATCCCAAGTATTAGGGGCTGAAGCCAACAAGAACTTGATCGTTCAAAGCATTCTACCTTCCCAATATATGGAGTGCTGTAAAAAAGGTGAAACTTGAAATGTTAAATGTGTAAAAGCAATTATAAAATAGGGAATATGTAGAAAAAAACATAGCTGATACCATCACTTCTTGTAACTGCATAGGGCTGAATTTTACCAGATATTAGCTGACAATGTGGGCAAATTTCATTGAAGGTTTCTCTCTGTGAGCTTTGTGACACTATTCTCTACAATTCGCCTTATTTGTTATATGCTATAGCTCTATGACACCCCAACTGTCTCTATCTCCTCTCTTGCCAGGGGCTGTCACTGCTGAGATTTCCCAGGAATCAAGTCAAGTGCTGCCAGCCTGGAGTTGATTATCACTGTATTTGTAGTGAGATGGGTATGAAAATGAAATGTTTCTGAGGGCACATTGATGTCATGGCTAGCACTTTGTTGTAAATACAAGTGCACATTCATAAATGCATTGCTCTTTAAAAACCAAGCTATACAGGTTAGCTGTCCGTTCTCAGAACCATGTCTAATGGAGCACTGCTCTTTCCCCAATACCCAGTGTAGCCTAACATCTTGTCATTGTTCAATATAGGACCGTCACACACTGGAAAGCCTTCAAATGGACAAAAATGTTCACTTTTATTCAGCAACAGCTGAAGTGAAGAAAAGCAAACAGAAGGAAAATGCACATTTGCTCTGGGAATAAACCGGGCCAATTGCCTTTGCACAGCAACAAATTGAAAATCACATGCATTAATAAAAGCAAAGCACTGTGGATGCTGCAAGTCTGAAATAAAAAGAACCAAAGCTGTTGGAGAAATTCAGGTGTGTTTTGAGTCTTTTTGGCTTGAAATGTTAACTCTGCAAAGATGCTGCCAGACCTGCTGAGTTTCTCCAGCACTTGTTATGCTCAGATCTATTGAAACTAGTTGTCGATTATGTTCTGTATGGCATTTCGCTGCTGAAACTATACCCCTCCATCATACTGAAGGCAATGTTCCTCCTCCCCAATGTCCTTATCTTCATTCTTTGAAGCCTGTTGCCATTCTGCCAGCTTTTCAGTGTGACTGGAGTGTACTGCAGGTACCACCATGAATTGGGACCACATTTTAAGCAGATCCATGATTGCTCCACTATGGCACTGGTCAAACAATGGGCAACAATGTATCTCTGCTTGGCATCAATCAACAGTCATGGATGCAGAGGGTAGTCCTTGTCACCCAGTAACTATCCTTGTAAGGCATCTGGCCCTTGATGATTTAGCATAATCCTCCATACAGTGTGACATGGAGGATTCTGACAAGGAGGACTATGGAATATCTTTACCTTGACATAGGGACCACATTGCAATAAATGGCACAAGACATTTCTTACAAATCATGTCAGAGGCTATAAATGCTGGATAATTACTGATAGTTTGTTCAAACACACCCCATATCAGCCAAGAAAAGCTGCATTTTATGTAAAATGTAAAAGGTATAATATTGGCAAAGACTTACAGTTCGAAGTGAGAGGAAATAGATTCCATGCTCTTGTGCCGCCTCTGAGATTTCGGACTTCCTTTGTGAATTGTCCGCAGGTGCCACCTTTAAAGTTGCCTGTGATTACTTCACAGAGATGACTATCTTCAATCTTCGATGACCAATGACATGCTGAAGATTTCCTGTGACCAGGATTTGTATCCCATACAGGATGCAACTGCTGCCCATGCAGCATGTCCTGAGTTGCTGGGGACTCTAAGTTGGAGGTCCAGAAGAGCAAGTGGCAAGCTGGAGTCGTAAGGTGCCTGCTCTGACCTCCATATCAGTGATAGTCACTGTCTAGTTTCTATGTGATAGTATGGGAGAATAAAAAGACTGCATATCAATGTGAAGTGACATTGTGTAATAATGACATGCTAATACATGCAAATAGGCTGTACACCACTTCCTAGTGAGAATTTCATCTCACCATTCAACACTTGGCTGGAGAATTAGATTGTTTTATCTCAACATTGAGAATCTCATTTCTGCTGATCTCACTCTATTTCCCAACTGGCTCATTAATACCCATACCAGTTGGGGCTAAGAAGATTTCACCCATATTTGCTCAGCTTACAGCAATATCAGAGTAATTTAAGTCCTATCTATTACTTCTGCATCCACCCAAAGTAGACCTGTGATTTTGGAGTTGACTCTCTTGGAACTGTTTCAAATGGTAGAAATTTTCTACTCAAACTGCTCAGACATGTTATGACATACCTCAGGAGTAGGTGGGACTTCAACTTGGGCCTCCTGGCCAGACGCAGGGACATACCACTACACCACACAATCCTCTACCAATAATATATTGACTGTAATAAATCTCTTTGTAGCAGTATTTGAAAGCTCAACAATTCCATGACAGTTCTTTACAGCAGATAATTCAAGTTCAGTCGAAAATGTGCTTGTGCATGATGTTTTTATCACAAGTTCTAATGGTCGTTCTTTGCAATATTGTTTTTCCCTTCTATCAGGCGCAGCATTCTGGCATGACAGAATGTTAGCATTAATTTTGTTATGTATCAAAATTTGACATTTATTACGGTTGCTGTCAACTTCAAATTGTTCATTAATTTGAAAGAAAAAAAATATGACCTTATGCATGCAATAGTACAATTCTCAGCATAGACATTCCCCAATGGATTTCATCATCAAAATAATGGGTCTTTGGAACATCGAACACTTTGTAGCAACAACTTTATTTGACTTTGACAAGTTCAGAGCTTTTGACAGAGATTGACACTATGCAAGCTCAATAAATTACACTAATACTGTATATGATCTTCCACCTCACCTACATCATGGTTTTTCAGTTCATCTCTAATCCATTTTACCTGTGTTGTAGCTAATGGGTGATATTTTGATTTTTTTCACTAACTCAAAAGTTCCTATGTACCCTGGACCCTCTCGCACTATGTTTCTTCTTCAAATCAATGAGTTCTTTAATTTGTGACCAATGGTCGCCAGTTTGTGATGATGAATCCACTCTATGTTTATGAAATTATTTTGGATTGTATACCTTCAGTGTACAGTCCCACCAGTCCCTCATAGTGGAATGACTGAAACATTTCACCAAGATCTGCTTTGTACTCTGCAGTGGAGCTTGCTTTCCTTTTTAGCCTTTAAATCCATAGGCCTGGATTCTACCCGAAGTCTCTAAATGTCAGTTCATGGAGGGTTTCTGTTCATGAATTTGACAAGTTGTTTCATGCAATTTTCCATTGCTCACCTCATTATGGATGCACCATACCTCCATAGCATTGCACCCGTGATATTTTATGTTCACCACCAGCCAGTAGGTTTGTCTGGACCAGAACCTTTGGGGATTTTGCTAAACTGCAATATTTAAAGCCCATTCACGCCAGAGCAATTGCAGTCAGACACAAATAACCCAGCTCAGCACACATAGTTGGAAGAGACCAAAAAAAAAATTTCTGAGGACATATAGTTGGCATTCTTCACTGGAAGTAGAGCTCAAATTTATAAATGTACTGCTACTTTACATCACTACCTACCTGATCAATCGTCATTTTAAGTGCAGTGACAAGAATGAAACTACACAGGCTACCCGTCCTTTATGCCATACCAGGTCAGGATCCTGCCTGATGAGATGCTACTTTTTCCCTATTGCCCAGCAAACCATAATATCTTGACATTGTCCAAGGGAACATCATTTGTTGGAAAAACCTCAGACAGTTTGAGATGTCAACTTTTATTGAGCAACAGGAGAAGTGAAGAAACAAAAGCAAAGCAAAAATGCTTCATTTGCTTTTGAGAATAACGAAAGCTTGCATGCCATTTGAGCAGCAGCAAATTTACAGTCAATTAATGTTCATTTCACACAATTCAACTCTGTTGTTGTGGTTCTGTTCGCCGAGCTCAGAATTTATGTTGCAGACATTTCGTCCCCTGTCTAGGTGACATCCTCAGTGCTTTGGAGCCTCCTGTGAAGCACTTCTGTGATGTTTCCTCCAGCATTTATAGTGGTTTGAATCTGCCGTTTCCGGTTGGCAGTTCCATCTGTCCGTTGCAGTGGTCAGTATATTGGCTCCAGGTCGATGTGCCTATTGATTGAATCTGTGGATGAGTGCTATACGTCTAGGAATTCCCTGGCTGTCCTCTGTTTGGCTCATCCTATAATAGTAGTGTTGTCCCAGTCGAATTCATGTTGCTTGTCATCTGCGTGTGTGGCTACTGAGGATAGCTGGTCGTGTCATTTCGTGGCTAGTTGGTGTTCATGGATGCGGATCGTTGTCAACGGAACGAGGACATGTCGCAAACCAAAGGACTAGCCACACTACCATACATCAAGAGCATTTCCGAACTGACAGCCAGACTACTGCGACCACTAGGACTCATAACAGCACACAAACCAACAGCCACTCTCAGACAACAACTCACCAGAACGAAGGACCCAATACCCAGCATGAGCAAAAACAATGTAGTGTACAAGATCCCGTGCAAGGACTGCACAAAACACTACATAGGACAAACAGGAAGACAGCTAACGATCCGCATCCATGAACACCAACTAGCCACGAAACGACACGACCAGCTATCCTTAGTAGCCACACATGCAGATGACAAGCAACATGAATTCGACTGGGACAACACTACTATTATAGGACAAAATCTCCGAGGAGAAAGTGAGGACTGCAGATGCTGGAGATCAGAGCTGAAAATGTGTTGCTGGAAAAGCGCAGCAGGTCAGGCAGCATCCAAGGAACAGGAGATTCGACGTTTCGGGCATAAGCCCTTCTTCAGGAATGAGGATAGTGTGTCCAGGAGGCTAAAATAAAAGATAAGGAGGAGGGACTTGGGGGAGGGGCGTTGGAGATACGATAGGTGGAAGGAGGTCAAGGTGAGGGTGATAGGCCGGAGTGGGGTGGGGGCGGAGAGGTCAGGAAGAAGACTGCAGATTAGGAAAGCGGTGCTGAGTTCAAGGGATTTGACTGAGACAAGGTGGGGGGAGGGGAAATGAGGAAACTGGAGAAATCTGAGTTCATCCCTTGTGGTTGGATGGTTCCTAGGCGGAAGTTGAGGTGCTCTTCCTCCAACCGTCATGTTGTTATGGTCTGACGATGGAGGAGTCCAAGGACCTGCATGTCCTTGGTGGAGTGGGAGGGGGAGTTGAAGTGTTGAGCCACGGGGTGGTTGGGTTGGTTGGTCCGGGTGTCCCTGAGGTGTTCTCTGAAACATTCCACCTCCTCCCTTACTTCTCTCCAAGGCCCCAAGGGGTCCTTCCATATCCGCCACAAATTCACCTGCACCTCCACACACATCATCTATTGCATCCGCTGCACCTGATGTGGCCTCCTCTATATTGGGGAGACAGGCCGCCTGCTGGACACACTTTCCTCATTCCTGAAGAAGGGCTTATGCCTGAAAAGATGAATCCCCTGTTCCTTGGATGCTGCCTGACCTGCTGCGCTTTTCCAGCAACACATTTTCAGCTATTATAGGACAAGCCAAACAGAGAACAGCCAGGGAACTCCTAGAGGCATGGCACTCATCCACAGATGCAATCAATAGGCACATCGACCTGGACCCAATATACCGACCACTGCAATGGACAGCTGGAACTGACAACCAGAAGCGACAGATTCAATCCACTATAAATGCTGGAGGAAACATCACAGAAGCACTTCACAGGAGGCTCCAAAGCACTGAGGATGTCACCTAGACAGGGGACAAAATGTCTGCAACACAAATTCCCAGCTCGGCGAACAGAACCACAACAATGAGCACCCGAGCTACAAATCTTCTCACAAACTTTGAACAATTCAACTGTTTTATGATTGGGTGTCAATGAAGTCCTTTTGCCCAATACTGAACTGCTTTGAAGGTGACATTTTCCCTATTCACTGACCTCAACTTCCTCCTTGGAAGAATACTTCTCCTCTCCCAGCTTGTCAGTGTCCATCACATTCCCCATTTGCTTACTCCAGTTGCGCACAATACAGAATGTTGGGATTATGTGGCACACACAGTCTGGAGTGTACCTCAAGGGTCACCTGGACTGATGTAATCCTCGGAGCCTCATCTCCAAGATGTCTACCATCTATTCCACGATGGCCTTGATGAATGAATTGCATTGCATCTATGCTCAAACTAAGTCAGAGAGTCTTCAGCCATGGTTGGAGAGGGTAGTCCATGATTCCCAACAACTACTTTTGTAAGGCATTCAATCCTTGAAATCAATCAAAAACCTGAGGGTTGTCTTCCTTATATGTATCGTAGCAGCTACCAAACCTTACTGCCCCGGTTGACTGACTGCTGTGGTCACAATTTTGGACACTACCTTTGAATGACTATAGTGGCATCCCTTGTTGGAAGACAGTCACCCCTCCCTGTAGACTTTGAAACATGTGGATTTGGTTCAGTCTGTTAATTATCCAAACTGCTGGCACATGCTGGAGGTGTGACATTCATGCAGCTCAGTGCTGTCCAACAACCTGCTCACTTCTTGACTAACAGCTATGTCAAACTGCTTTGGCTTTGTATCTGCACTAAAAGGCAAGACATGACAGAAATACTGTGAGCCTATAAGTCCTGAAAGAGGTGGTAAAGCACAAAAAGGCAAGGCAGAGATGCTGTGAACATTCAAATAAGCATGAAGTGAGAGAATGCTGAGAAAATAAGTGAAGAGCCCGGAGATGCATTTTGCATTCCCATCATGTGCCCTGGTGACATGATGGAGTTGGTGCATGTTCAATACCAACCCCTGGACATAGAGTTCAGGCTGTCACTATTGACTGCTGACTGCTGACATTCACAACAAGCTGCCCGGATTGTGTCTGCACTAAACATCAAAGCAAGAAGTGTGTTGTGAGACTTTAAGGTGTGGAGTCGCAGTACAAAAAGATAAGGTAAGGCATGACATGGCAAGGCAGGGATTCTGGAGTATTCAAGGAGACACAAAGTGAGTGAGAGACACAAAGTGCAAGCAAGCAGCCCTCAGATACAGCTTGGTTCAGTGTTCACTGGACCTGTCCCAGAGTGCACAGGCTCCTTGCAGCAGCATTCCAATGATAGGTGTCAGTGCACTTCGAAATGCAGCATGTAAGTGAAGACCCATACTGTATTAGAGATGTGCCATGATGAGGCTGGCACAGGATCTGTGGACATGGGATGTGTGCTATTGCTGTGCCCTGAGATTCTTGTGCCAGGGATCTGAGATGGAGCTGCAATCTGGAGTTGCCAGGTACCTGTGTAGATTTCCAAGTCGGGTGTTCGCAGCATCTAGTTTCTGTCCAGCAGTTGGGAAAATGGGAGACTGCATATTAACGAGTGAAGTTTGGTTATAATGCTCGTGATGATAGGCTTACAACTGCACCATAAACGTTAATTCCAGAATCACTATATGATCACAGAGAATTCGGTTGAAATGAAGCTGTGAATGCACACAAAAATAAATAGAATTCAGTGGGGAGTGGAGGGAGTGAGAACACCAGTAAGTGGAATGAGGACAGGGATGGTAAGGACAGGGATGAGGAGTGGTGAGGACTACGCTGTGAGACAGCTCTCACAGTTTTGGCACAAGCCCCCAGAAATTAGTGAAGACATCTCTGCAGCATCGACAGGGCTGTTTTTATCATTGTCTTTTCTGATTCTTAGGCCAATGCAAGATAGTCTCTCCAGTTTCATTCCTTTCTTGAGAATGAATGACTTACTGGGCCATCTTAAGAGGGTAATTGAGAGTAACCACATTGCTGTGGGTCTGGAGTCAAATATTGGCCAGACCAGGTAAGGTTTTTCCCCAAATTTCTTTCCCCAAAGGACATCAGTGAACCAGGTGGGTTTTCCCTGACAAATGACAGTGGTTCTGTGGTCATCATTAGACTCTTAATTCCAGATATGTATTGAATTTAAATTTCACCATCTGCCATAGTGGGATTGGTCCCCAGAACATTGCAAAACTTTCTATATTAATAGTCTAGTGATAATAGCCCTTGGCCATTGCCTGACCGCATGCTTCATATCACTTCAAAAGGAATACTAAGTTTATTATGTTTCCAAAAAAGAAATGAAAGATGATTATAATTTGGTCCAAATGAAACATTGAATATTGATTTTTTGAGTTGAAATTTGTCAGTTCTCTTTCAATAAGACACAACAAATGGGACCAACTTCAGTTTAGAAAACCTGGTTGACTTGGACAAGTTAGGCCGAAGAGCCTGTTTCCATGCTGTATGCCTCTATGCTGCTAACAGAAAGCATGCTGTATGACTGACACAATAGATGGCACATTGGACTCAATTTTACATGGCATCTAGCAATGGGCTTGAATGGAGAAAGACTGACAAATGGAGTTGGAAGCCATTGCGTTAGAGGGGCCAACAACTTTACTGCTGCCATGCCATTTTGACAGTGTGGAAACCATGGCAAAAAATATGCCCTGAGAAGGTCCTCTGAGGCTTCCTTCATAGGGTGGCAGGATTGGCAGCAGACATATAGTTGGCTAACAGCCCGTAAATATGCCTGGGTTCAACAGCAACTGATAGCGGGCAACCCTCCACTCTCAGTCCTGGTAATGGGAGGTCTACCACCTCAGAAAAATCCTATTGCATTGTGCACATCCATCAACTACTACGTTTGCTTTGGATGCCAAAATTTTACCTCGAGCTTGTACCTTCATCACTCCATTAAATGTCCAGGCTTACCTTAGTGCTTTGGCAGAATTTGGCATAGTTTTTCTGACATAACTCAAAATATTATTCCGTTTGAAAGCCTGCAATGATTAGCAGCTGCCAGAAATGAATAATTATTCCAAAAGTCAAAAAATATAAGGAGAAGGTGAATTGATATGAAGTAGATGTGAAACAATAATATAATGTAGGATGGCTCATCCAAAACATGCATCTTGTCAACTCTCTTAACATTGAGCCTAGCTTTGAGAGCAATATATATTGGAAAATTGTCAGTAAATGAAAGAACCATTTTTTTTTAATTTCACACATTTGAAATGGTCTCAATTCCTAGGGATTTGTACAGAAAAGCATTTGTCCCAGGAATCCTTTTACTCTGAGTAAGTGCTTAAAAAACAATATCCGTGTATTTGACCTAGTCAAACATGTTTATTACAGTTTAATGTCAGAATGTGAGAACAGGGTCACATCCATTAACTTACAAAGAAAGCACAAAACAGATGTGTTATGTGTCTGTGTTTGTAATTACAATAACAGATCCTGCCTAATTGATTCCCATCTGTATTTTAATTATGGTCAGAGTCTGAACACTCATTCTTAAAATGTTAAATGAAATAATTCTAAACGATATGACTTTTGTGCAGCTTTTTCCCTAAGTATTATTCTTAGCAAATCGTAAAAGCTAGAAGTAAATTTAATCTCCTTACTATTGTTATAATAGTGGTGAGTATAGACGACCAATATTCAACCTGCATCATCTGATAAAACCTTTCATGGACTGAAATTCATGAGATTTTTGGAAAAAATAGATACATTCTGACCTGAAGTGGCTGTAGTGATTATCTGACCAAATTGAAGCAAGCTTCATGCAACTTATGTGGAATAAACAAGGCCCTCTGCACTGAAATTACCATTCTATTTAAAGAGATGAAAACCAGGAAAATGGATCATTTTCAAAAAAACTTTGCATCTCCTGGTTTAATTTATGCCAGTAGGATAATTTTACATATTAGGAGAGGAATGGCTTTTCTGACAGTTTGCCAGCTTGGAAAGACAATTGAGCCAGACTCAGGAATAAGTATTGGACTATATTTCAATGTCAGCTTTTGAGCAGCAGAGCAGACAGTAAAAATATAGACTGGTAAGAGCAAGAACTGAAAGATACTCTCTTCCTGTATTGTCTTCCCATCATCACAGAAGATAGCATCTAATGAAAAAGTAAGTTGAAAAACAACCATTCCATGAGGATACAAATATATGTATAAACATGTTCACTGCTTAGGATACCAGTCAACAATTAAATAACTATTGTCTCAGATTAATAATTAACACCTTAAGGACTCTAAGAACATTTAAACTGTATAGTGTTTTAGTTTTCTGTTCATTACCAAACTCTCTTCCGCATTTTAAGGGGGGAGGGCTCAGCAAAGTTATTAAAAGTTTCCAGAACACGTAATAGACAGAGAAAATGGAAAAGCTCAGGAATATAACTTCAGACACAACAGATAAGGGGACAACTATGAGTAAGGGAGCAGTTAACGCAGGACTCAGGGTGTTGTGCATAAATGTATGCAATATGCAAAACAAATAAATGAGCTTTCAGTGCTCATTGAAATTGACAGTTATGATGTTGTGGGTATCACAGAAATGTGGTTGCAAGGGGACCAGGGCTGGGAACTAAATATCAAAGATTACACGTCCTCTAGAAAGGACAGGCATATGGACAAAGGGCTTGCCTTATTAGTAAAAAATGAAATTAAATTGATAGCAAGAAGTGATGATTAGTTGGAAGGCATAGAACCTGTGTGAGAAACTGCAGAGGAAAGAAGGCCCTGATGGGTGTTACACACAGCCAGCAAGCAGTAGTCAGGATGTGGAGCAGAAAACAAATCAGGAGACAGCAAAGACATGTAAGAAAGGCACTATTAAAATAATCAGAGAAACATCAAAACACATGTTGACTGGGAAAATCAGTTCGGTAATGGATTCCCAGAAAAGGAATTTGTGTAGCGTCTATGACTTGTTTATTTTGGAGCAGCTTATGGTAGAGTAAACTAGGGAATAGGCAATTCTGCATTTGGTGATGTGTAATGAGGTGCACCTTGTTTAGGGATCTTAAGCTGAATGAAGTCCTGGGGATAGTGGCCATAATGTGATAGAATTCACCCTGTAGTTTGAGAGGGAGAAGCTTGAATCAGACGTAACAAGATTACAACTGAGTAAACGTAACTATGAAGACATGAGGGGAGAGCTGGGCAGAGTTGATTGGAAGGGAAACCTAGCAGGGAAGATAGTGGAGGAGCAACAGCATGCGTTTTTGGGGATAATTAAGGAGACACAGTAGAAATTCATTCTAAGAAAAAAGAAACATACTACAGGGAGGACAAGGTAACCATGGCTGACAAGGGAAGTCAGGGGCAGTGTAAAAGCAGAAGAGGAAGCAGAAAGAGTAGTGAAGATTAATGGGAAGCCAGAGAATTGGAAAACTTTAACAAACCAGCAGAGGACAACTAAAAAACAGGAAAGAAGGAAAAGAAGAAATACGAAGATAAAGTAGCTCCTAAAATATAAGAAAATTGCAAGAGATAGAGGCAAGAGTGGACATTGGATCATTGGAAAATGAGGTTTGACCAATACTAACGGGGAGGAAAGAAATGGTGGAGGAACTGATTAGGTGTTTTGCATGAATTTTCATGGTGAAAAACACCAGCAGCACACTAGAACTTCATGAGATTCAGGGGCAGAGGTGAGTGTAGTGGCCATCACTAAGGAGAAGGTGCTGGGAAGGTGAAAGACCTGAAGCTGGATAAATCACTCAGACAAAAAGGTCTACACCTCAGAATTCTGAAGGAGATACTGAAAACAACAAATGCTGGAGATCATAGTGGGTCAGGCAGTAAAGTGTGGAGGGGGCAGAATTTATGCTGTATTGGGGAGGGTGATTGGGCGAAGAGTGGTGGGGGAGGAAAGATGTTGAGAGTTCATATTAAGTGATAAGGAGATTGTTGAGGTATTAGTGGCAATCTTTCAGGAATCACTGGAGTCAGGAAGGGTCCCAGAGGACTGGGAATTGCTATTGTAACACCACTGTTTAAAAAAGGAGGGAGGCAGAACACAGGAAATTATAGACTGATTAGCCTGACCACGCTTATTGATAAAAGTTGAGAGTCCATTGTTATGGATGAGATTGTGGAGCACTTGGAAGTGCATTGTAAAATAAGGCTGAGACAGCACAGTTTCATCATCAAGGGGAGGTTATGCCTGACAAATCTGTTCGAATTCTTTGAGGAGGTAACAAGAAGGCTTGACAAAGGATAGCCAGTGGATATGATAAGGTGCCACACAGGAGACCGTTAAATACGGTAAGACCCCGTGGTGTTAGGAGCAAGGTACAGGCATGGATAAGGATTGGCTGACTGGCAGAAGGCACAGAATGGAGATAAAGGTGTCTTTTTCTGGTTGGCAGCTGGTGACTAGTGGAGTTCTGCAGGGGTCAGTATTAGGACCACAATCATTCACGCTATATATTAACAATCTGGATGAAGGAACTGTTGCTAAGTTTGCAGATGACAAATAGATAGATGGAGGGGCACGTAGTGTTGAGGAGGTGGGAGGCACAGAAGGACTTGGATAGGCAAGGAGATTGGACAAAAAAGTGGCAGATAGAATAGAATGTTGGTAAGCATGCAGTTATCTTCTTTGGTCAAAAGAAGAGCTGTAAACGATGCTTTAAAAGGGGAAGGTCTTTGGAAATTTGAAGCACAAAAGGACTTCCTCAAGATTCTCTTTGGGTTAATATGCAGGTTCATTTGGCAGTTGGGAAGGCAAATGCGATGTTAGCATTAATTACAATTGGGAGATAATACAACAGCAGAGATGTACTACTGAGGCTGTAAAAGGCTCTGGTTGGACTGCATTAGGAGTGTTTGAGTAGTTTTGGGCACTGTTTCTAAGGAAGGATGTGCTGGCATTGGAGGGTGTGCAGAGGAGATTTTTAAGAATGATCCCAGAAAGGCTCGACATGTGAGGAGTGGTTGAGGACTCTGGCTCTGGAATTTCGAAGGATTGGGGGGGGGGTGGCGGGTGAGGCGTTCTGATTGACCTTTACAGAATACTGAATCCTGGATAGAGTGAACGTGGAGAAAAGCTTTCCACCAGTAGGAAAGACTAGGATCTAAGGGCATAGCCTCAGTGTGATGGAATAACATTTAGAACTGAGATCAGGAGCAATTTCTTCTGCAGGGGGAGTTGAATCTATGGTATTTATTACCACAGAAGGCTGTGGAGGCCAAGTCATTGAGTGTATTTAAGACAGAGATAGATAGCTGCTTTATTAGTAAGGGGATCAAGAATTTCAGGGAAAAGGCAAGAGAATGAGGTTTAGAAACATATCAGCCATGTTCAAATGGTGTAGACCGAATGGCCTAATTCTGCTCCTAGATCTGACAGTCTTATGGTCTAACTGGGTCGAAGGGATAGTTGAACATTGAGATTTGTTTTTCACTTATGTAAGGCAAATGAGATGCAGACACACACCTGTATGCCTTTACATGTGTAGCTTGCCAGTGAAAAGACCTCCAATTCTGCGACTTTGCTTTCATTTAGGTCAGGAGAGCACCAGGAACTGATCAAGGCATTAGGTCAGGGAAAGAAAGGAGAAAGTCATGGAGTGGTCAGTGGTGGTTCAACACACAATTTTGAAGGTACCTAATGAGAAACAGTAACCCCACTATGAACACCCACCCACACACACACAGTGTAAAGCAGATTGAGCAACAGGTTTGCATTTATGAATTTGTCAATGTCTCAGTCAAGCCCCTGATAAAGTGAAACCACCCATTGACATTATTGATGCAGGAAGGTTCTAAGCAGGTTCTCACGGGAAGAGGAGACAGGATATTAGTAACATGGTGAGGACATGGCAGGTTTTGGCAGCAGTCTGTGGTTTTAAATTGAGGCCAAGAGGAGCACTCCTTTTCACGGCAACAATTCTGGGAAGTATTTCCAGCAATCATACTGTTTTGGTTGTGGCCTGGAGCAACCTGTTTAAAGTCCATTTGATACATGCATCAAAATGCGGCTTTCTTAATTATGGTGGTATCTGCGCTGACAACCTCAAAGCATAGCAACAGCACAAAGGAGACCTCAAACAGGCATTAGCCTCATTGCATGTGCAAGGAAGGGGCCTAACACCTGTTTAAGCAGGGGCGCTGAAAGACTTTTATTTGCCGACATGAATATCATGGGCAACACACTTCTGGCTCGTAAGGAGTGTGGTGAAATCTGATTTCCCAGCTCTGATTTCAACACATAATTTTGAAGGTACCCAATGTGAAACATAAACTGCACTATGAACACAAGTATTGTATATTGGATTGCAGTTATGAATTTGCCAATGTCTAAGTCAGGCCTCCTACAAAATAAAAACTCCAATGACATTATTAATGCAGAAAGGTGCTTTGGCAGCCCGTGTTAATTTATATATATATAAGTTTTATGCTGCTGAATGTGGCCATTTGAAGCAAAAACTTTGCAAATGCCAAAGTATCCACCTAGAAACACTTTCTGGCTTGTCCTTTTGTAACATTAGCCAAAAAGAAGGTCATAAATTCCAAACGGCAGTATGAAAACATTATGTGTTTTTAGGCAGCTGAAAGTGCATGATGTAGTTTATAAAACTCAAGAATGTGTCAAAATGACTATTTAACTATTGCTCAAAATATTATGGATCAGATGGTAACTTTAACCATTTCACAACTGAAGTAAGAGTAAACTACATTTTACTTCTTTCTGCAGGGTAGCAACATAATAATTGAAGTAGGCCATTCAGCCCTGAGCCCATTCTACCATTCAGTCAGATCACAGCTGGTTTAACTCCACCAGTTTGCCTTAATGCTCATCCCCAGCAAAAATCTAACAGTTTGAAATTTTCATTTGACATAGCCTCAACAGCATTTTGGAGGAGAGAGACTAGACTTCCAGTATCTTGTACTCCACATAACCAAATTAATAAAATAATGTTGACAATGCTATCATACCACTATAGTGCAGTAATTGTGCTGAGCACAACAGAGGAAAAAAGCTGTTGATTAACTTTTGTTGTATGAAGTGTTCCTGATATGGCCCTCCCCCAGGTAAATGATTCTGAACTGCAGTAGACCTCCAACCAATATCTCACTATAGCTAGTTATCTCTTAATTGTCTATGCCATATTAAAGACTTTAAAAATTATTCTCTAATAAACAGAACATTGCTCCACTGACATTACTTTATATAAGTTCTTTAACTCATGAGAAAGATTACTGAAATTATACAAACATGCGTTTTATTTTTACTTGTAGGTCATTATAACTTATTGAAAACTCCACACATCCCAAAGGAAATCCTTTAGATGATATTGTATGTTCTAAAACTTCTTGAGAAAGGAGTCCTGGTCTCCACTAAGTAGTTAAACAGTTAATACCACTATATAAATGCAAAACTGAATATGCCATTTCATTTTATTGAAAGAAAACTAGGTTTGGTATGCCCTTCTCTTGCGCTTTTGATCAATAGTCACTATTTGCACATCACAAAGACTCACTTTTTGCATTCACATGTTATCCGGTAATGACACTAAACATGAGGGACTGCTGATGGTTTGGTAATTCAGCTACTATTACAGTTATTTTAGTCATGAATCTAGAACTAAAGTTATTTAATGTGCCTTCTTAAAAGTGAGACTGTAAAGAGAGTTACAAAGCTGTTCGCCAATCTTGAGAGTTCAGTTTTTGCAGCTTGTGGTGCCATTGGAGTCTTTGAGTTGTGTTATAGTCTTGTAACTGCCTCCTGCCTGTAGAATGCTGTACAAGTACTACAGTGCTGGTTACCAAAGAAAAGTAGACTCTCTCACTTGACCCAATGTGACCTTTTGAGTATACAGAAGGAAGTATAACAAAGGTAAGAAAAATTAGCTCTGTTGTTGTCAACAGTGACAAGGACATTTGTTCGTCAGAAGTACCTTCTTATTATTGAAAGACATGGTTTTCATCCTACTAGAGCCAAAGAAAATCATATCATAGTCTCCAAAAGACATACCTATTATTTTTCAGTGATATATTGCTTTCCAGCTGTAGCCAAAACAATCTAATAACCACTATTAGATAAAGGATTCTGAATATAAATGTATTGAATTGTGGTGGGAGAAAATGAACATATTGCAGCACTTATGTCAAAATGGGTTAGGCTTTTGTGTCTTTCTTTCTTTAATAAATGCAGATCAAAAGACTTCAGCTATGTAAAAATAATAAAAATTCTTGCAATATGAAATAACACTTCCACTTTGTAACATTCTGAAGGAAGGAGCCACAAATATGCTGTACTGAATACAAATAGCATTAAAAGTGTGCAAGCATCCCAGGAAAGCTTCTAACCATACATTTATATTCATAGCAGGTTCAAAAAATCCTAGAACAATGCTTGCTATCTAGTCACCATAAAGCATTCAGCCATTTACAGTGTCACTTATGACAGTTTTGATAGACATATACTATATAAGAAAAATATCTTATAGTACACAGTTCGTTTAATAAATTGATTACACTTCTCCTCAGCCAATTGTTTTTGTCTTAACAACATTCTTAAACATCACCTGAAGAAACGGATTGGGACGGTTCATAAAGGCTACAGTGAAGAGACAGTTTAATCGAGGGCCTAACATTTGAGTACTGTCAGAATATTGCCCCAAATGATAAATGATTGTATAATGCAACAGTCTACTGCTAGTGTTGAATTATATTAGCCATCAGTGTTCAAAATCCATTTTAAACTTAATTGTGCTATGATAGCTGTATCCCCCAGTCAGCAGAACAGCAGGTTTATAAAAATCATCTTCTATGATTGTTAAATGCTTTCCTAATGAAGCTGATGATCACAACATTCTGCAGTAAATGCTTCTGTCAGACTGTCATACTTGCATGATAGTGGCCCCTATAGTGAATAAGTGCTTGTGTGATTTGAGTTTATATCAAAGGCAGGAAACTCAAAAGATCTGCCTGCATATGTAAGATAATTCATGAAAAGTGAAATGTCATATATTAAAATGGTATGATCAACTAGGACACAATCACACAATTCTACAATTCTATGGTACACATAGATAGGTTTGTCCAATCATACAAGAATATAATTGAGGGCTATAAAACTTAATTCAGAAAAATCAATAAAATATAAAAGCAATCAGATAAGTCCTCTTAAGAAATCGATCAACTCTTGTACAAAATCATAATGTGTGTTCCTAAGAGAAAAGAAGCTAAATGAAGCAGAGAAACCTACATAAAATCCCACAAGTAGCTTTCTCAGGGTTCTTATGAACTGGGGAGGAAAGAAGAATGAAAAATGTAATTACTTTCTACATTTTTACAGTCATGTTCAGTATTTGCAAATAATGGAGACACTTCCTTCCATTAATCAGAAAAGTATAATGAATGCAGTTGTTTCTACTATTTATGATAACAATAATAGTTTTGTAGTTAACATCCAATATCACTACCTTCCTGTGAGAGTGCTCATTGTGTAATCAGTATCAGATATGAGATAAACTTAATATTATCCTGTATTCTGTACTCTAAGAAATGTGGTTACTTGACATCACAAACAAGGCAACAATTTTCTGGGGTGGGGGGAGGGGGGTAGTGGTTGGAGGATTCAGTCAAGTATAACAAATATTAATTTAATTTATATATAAATGGTGTAAGACCAACAAAGACAATGAACATTCAATTATTGGACCAATTAAGCAACTCGTAACTCAATATCGATTACAATTACTAGATTACCAAATAGGTCACGGTAGCACCGTTGATGTGTTGTAGATAGCTAGCCCCATCCAACCAAGTTTATTGCTTGGCTGAAAATAATTGAGCGTATATTTGCATTAACAATATAGTTGCAGTATTTTGTACCTTATTTTAATTTCAAACAAAATATAAAAAACTGAGGTAATATGGTTTACATTTCTTTTTTGATATATACAATTAGCTGATGAAACAGTGAATATAAATGGAGCAAATACTGTAACTGCATTTCTTTTTGAAATGTAAAAATAAAATGTATTTTATTATTCAACATTACCTTATCTAAATAAATGTAAGAGGAACAGATATTCTTTACATTTGACTTAAAATGTCAGCAGGTTTACATGCACTTTCTAAACCTGCTCATCATGTACATTTTGGCATTTTAAACTTGTATAAAATAACATTTACCCTGCATCACTGAGTAGACAAACAAAATGATACTGAAGAAACCATAGTCTGCTATTAGACTGAGTCTTTATAGCCGAAGGCCATAATCTGACACAGATTGAGCCCAGTACAGTAGTCAATTAATGGCTCACTGCTCATACAATAATGACCTACTAACCTGCGTGTGTGTTGCTCTCACATTTTGCTGTCCCTTGGGACACCACTGTCACTGTGTTATCTATTGCCTTCTTCCCCATCAAAGAAATAAGCTTGGCTGAAATGTATAAGCATCAAGCTAGTTCATTGCACACCAGCCCCAGTCACTGGAGGGACAATAGATTTATAAGTTTATCCTACATTAAACCAAACATGCCTGACTGCACTGTAAATTACTAAATAATAAACCTGGCTGTGTAAAATCTTGACTTGGGAAGAATATAAAAATCCATCAAACTGTACAGGACTATAACCATAAATGTACAACATATCTGATGGCACAGGTATTTTGAAATCTCAAACATCATTGACTTATTGTGGATCTTCAGAACAGTATAATAGATTAAAATAGTTTTGGTTCTGAATTAGTCAACAACAACAACACCTTATATTTGTATAGTACCATTAATGTAATGAAATGCCTCAAGATCCTCCACGAGAGCATTTCAAAACAGAAGTGTGACACCAAGCCACATGATAAGATATTAACAAAAAGCTTAGGCAAGGCGTTAGGTTTCAAGGAAGGTTTTAAAGAAGAAATGGGAGCTGCAGAGGTGATGAACTTTAAGAAGAGTTCTACCAAGTTTGGGAGCTTGGAAACTGAAGGCAAGGTCACCAGTGGAGGAACAGTTAAAATTAGGGATCCACAAATGCCTGAGCATATATAATCTTGGTGCATTGTTGAGCTGGATGAGATTACAGAGATAGGAAACGGTGAGGCAATGAAGGGATTTGAAACCAGAGATGAGAATTTTAAAGTTTTGATTGACTGGGAACCAATGCAAGTTAGTGAGCACGGGGTTGATAGAGGAACAGACTTCCTACAAGTTGAAAATAAACACATAGTATAGTTTTGGGTGAACTCAAGTTTTTGGGGAATAAAATGTGGGTGACCAACAGGGACTCCATTGGGTTGGTAGATAACAGTGGCATGATTGAGGGTTTCAGCAGCGGATGATCTGAAACAGAGGTGAAGTCAGGTCATGTTACAAAAGTCAAAATTGACAGCCTTAGTGATAATATAATACGAGGTCAGAAACTCATTTCAAAATCAAAACTGACATTAAGCTCATGAACAGACTGGCTTAATATCAGAGTGTTGCCAAGGAAGGGGATGGAGTCAGCTAGGAACTGAAATTTGAATCTAAACTGAAGCTTGGACTAAACTAAAAGGTCTTCCCAAAATTTAATGAGACAAATATTAAACAAAAAATACTGAAGCTAACCTAAGATATAATAACACTGCTCGGTTTAAAATTAAATGGGAAATTGTTTGATTTGTGGTTTGACATAGACATAGAGCAGCAGTTAATAAACAAGTTGTATAATAATGGCACTAACGCTCATTTGAAAATGTCTATTCACTCAGTCTCTGAAAGCCATTTCTTTATGAATTACTACCATTGTTAACTTGATCTGTTCTTCCCTCACAATCTAAGTTAGATGCAGTAATGGCCTTTCCACTTTCAGCAGGTTATTTGTCTGTAATGAAGTAACACATATGAACTTAAGAACAAGATGTGAGCAATGTAGTACTGATCATAGAATCCCTACAGTGCAGAAAGTAGCCATTCGGCCTGCTGAGTCTGTACTAACACTCCGAGGAGCATCCCACCCGGACTCCAAAACCCCACATTTACAATGGCCAATCCACCTAACCTGTACCTCCTTGGATTGTCAGAAGGAACTGGAGCATCCCGTGGAAAACCATGCAACACAGGGAGAACACCACACAGACCTGTCACCCAAACTGGAATCAAACCACGGTTGATGGCACTGTGAGGCAACAGCCAAATCACACTTGTTACTTTTCACCTTTAACCACTTTTATTGATGCAGGCATGGAATCTACATATATATGACAAGCAGTCACCTGCATATCTGGGCTGCAGCTAAACAATTCAGATATCAGCGGTAGCATGTTTCCCTCAGCATGTCATGCTGATGGGGATTCAGCAAGATGGAAACTTGAGAGCTTTATACCATTAGGTCAAATGCCATGAAAGAGTGATGATCTCATGAGTGCGCCACTTAAAGGTATAATGCATTCTAATCATGAGACATAATACAATAATTTTTACTGAAAAATGCAGGAGGTAAACCAACTTTACTCATGCAGTTGTAAACAAATGATCCACTCCAAGGACAGCAGACCATTGGTTGTAATGGTCTAGTTCGTTTGCAACAGTGTGCAATTGATTTGCAACAGTGCATTGTCCAGCTGCAGTACAAATGGAATGTCAGACCAAGTAATGGAACAAATAGGAGAAATTGGGGACTGCAGATGCTGGAGATCAGAATCGAGAGTGTGGTGCTGGAAAAGCACAGTAGGTCAGGCAGCATGTGAGGAGCAGGAGAATCAATGTTTCTGGCATAAGCCCAACAAAGATCTTTGCTTTAGCTCAAATTATGATGGCATCTATCCCCCTCCCAGCTTCAGTTTCATGGAATTTCAACTACAATAAACTGGACCAAGGGGAAATGGAATGTTTCCACAGCCATATCAATCGTAATGCTAATACTCCTCTCACAAAGTTCATTAACATCAGGTTGAGCATATCTGCAAGTAATTGTAAATCATTATGAAAGGGAGAAAATGTCTTTTGTTTGGTTTTTGTGTCAGCATTTTAAATTAATTCTTATACTCAACTTGCAGTTCCACTTCCAATAACAAATGGGGGAACTCTTCCTTCAATACAGTAAAAATACTTAAATAACTTAGACCCTGCTACGCAGTTTGTAAGGCATCCTGACGGAACAGAACACATTCACTGAAATTAACAAGGTACATGGAAGGATATTCAAGTACTTATCTTGTGCATTGCACTCAATGCTGTCTTGCATCGAAGTAAGCTGGAACGTATCTGTCAACAGACGGCAGAAGATCAGTATCTGCACAGCTAGTTCTTATTAGTTAAGATTAACAATGATGACAAGCACTAAGCTTTTCCATTCCATCTGTTGCTCAGACAGCTCTAAACCAGCAGAAAAATATCACTTTGTGATTTCTAACTACTGGAGCAAAATATTGCAAGTAAATGTCATCCAATTTTAATTCAGGCAAAATGTTATTAAATAGGAATGTTTTAACCTCCTCTGCCAAACAATGCAAAAGAGAATACAGTGGAAACCAACAACACAGCAATTAAGATGCAAACTTTATACCATTTGTGCCAGGCTTAAGGAACTATGAGCTAAACCATGCTGTGACAAACTGGCTTAAAATGTAGGATTGGAGGTACTTGCCTTCTTTTCCAATTAACATCTTGGGATCATAGTTACATTTTACAGATATATAAGAATATAAATCCTGTTTGTATGAGGCATGAACTGCACCATAGGTTGAAACATGCAAATGATTTCACAGTCTGGGCACTTAACTCCCAGTAAACATTCTCAGTAGTTACTTGCTTGGCCTTTGATTGATGCATCTCTGGAAAAAAGAAGTCTGAAATCATGTCCATTTTCTTTATTTTTATCGAAGGAGGACAAACTGGCAAGCTGGAATAACAACCAAATAAAAATGGTTGCTCACACGCAGTTCATACATCACCAAAAAAGTCACAGAGCTTGTCATGACCATTTTGTGGAAACAAAATAAGGTTTTGCTTTGCATTGATGTATTAAAAATGGTAATGACATCCAGCCAACAAAATGAACATTTTAAACAGCTATTAAATCAATAATCAATTTTTGCATATAAATTGCAGTAAAATATAATTATTCTCTCAGAACACCAAGCAATGTTTACCACACTTTTTCAGACGAACCAAACATACCGGCTAGCATTCAAATGCTACACACAGCATCTTTGGATACTGTGAGTGGCTACTAATTGTTGCATTGCTTGTCATGGTAATAAAAAATGCAAGAGTATGCAGACTGCTTAATTACGGGTTTATGTCAGTTCACCATATGAATAATATCACAACATCTCGCCACACTCATTTAGCATGCCTAAAACTCCTTTACAGATGAAAACAGCTTTGCCCTAATACTAATACATCACTTTATTTAATATTATAAATACTGTTTGTATGAAGGTCATGATCTGCATCATACATTGGAACACATGAATGGGATTATGGACTGAGCAATTATTAATTGGCATTTCATTTTAAATTTAATTGTTTTAATTATTTTTGTGATATATTTTCATTTGTTGTATCATCAAATGAATTGCACTATTGTCTCAATCACTTAATTGCAACATGTTCCATCAGTGTGTTGTATAAGCAATCTAAACATGCCTTGAACTATATTCAGAAAATAATAAATCTGTTTTTTTTTGGAAGCATAAATATTACTCTAGATTTTTCAAACAGAGGATACAGCCATGCATCATTTAACAGCATCACTAAATTAGCTGCAAAACTAATACTTCTGTACGTATCGTGCTTAAATTAATTTTACTTCAAATTTTAATACATATTCATGTGCCATCATTTTACCATTAATAAGCTTGTGAATCCTTATAAGATTATTTGGTCTCATTTATGTCATGCAATGACAAAGGAGACCAGTATCTTGAGAACTGTCAACACTAAGATTTCTTGGGCTGTTGCACTGGTCTTCTTCACCTGGAATGGGACAGGGGTGGGGGTGGGAATCACATTTAGTGAATAAATAAATTACTCAAGCTATGCATCATTCAAATCCTTAAGGATTATTAGCTAATTAGGAGTACAGAAATGTAAATTTGCCTTGTGTCAGGTTTGGAAGATCAGTACAATAACATAATTAACTAGTGAACAAAGGAAAATAAAGCAGAGATCGCTGTCTACAAATAACAGACAAAATTTTTGTTGTTCTCATTCAAAATGTAAAATAAAGATTTTTAAAATTTATACATAATGTGAGGCTGCAGAAGGTACAAGTATTCTCAAATTAAATGGTTAAACATTTATATAATTTAACAATGACTGAAATGAAGGAAAGGGTCAATCCTTTATGACCCTGGGATCCAAAGCGAGCTGTTGAGTTGTAAACGAGCATTGTCCAACAGCATGTCAATACACCAGGTCTCAGCATGAGGTCCACTTGGGTTCCAGATATCAGTTGCACATTTGATTGAGTACAGCACCAAAATCTGATGGCAACATTTCAAGAATGTGGAGCTGAGCACTGGCTGACAAACAAGCTCCCAACTGTTGTCGTGGTTCTGCACATGCCTGTAGTGAGGAAGGTCAATTCTAGAGTAGCTCCAGGCAGTATGTTCAAACTGACCTTGTTCCTGGTCTTTGTAAACGGCAAAGAACATTAGTGTGCTTTTGAAAACGATATGTTTACATATGATGCCACTATTTATCAAAGCAAGTCCTCCAGCTATAATGTAAGTGTGGTTGTTTTCATCAATAGCAGCTTAAGAGTACCAAGGACAGAGCAATATAGTGGATTGTGTTTTTGTACACTGAAAAGACCAAATCACAATTAGAAACTCAACTTTTCTGTTGACGCTATATTTGATGTATGAAAATAGCAGTCTGCTTGATTTTCTGTCTGCTCGATTTCTTTCATTGAAAACTGGAATGAACAGACCATGAGCAATGTGGACCTCAGACTATTTTTCCAACTGGCCAAGCCACTGATTACAGATTTGCTCCACTAGGAGAGTTCATCCTTTAAAGGAAAAAGACAAATGCATTTTTAAGCATACTCTGTATGGGAGGTAGCAGAATAACATTTATTTTTTCAGTACAGGTTTTTCAGTACAGGTAATGATTCACTGAAAAGTAGGCAGATGAAAATACAGCACATTCTGAATGTTACAACTCCAAAATAAACAAATAAATTCTTTAATTACTGGGTCAGGGATCCAGGCACCATTAGACTACAGGGAGTAGAAATTTATCTTAAAGGGTGGTATTAGATTGCCACCCATTATATAGTGTCCGATATTTAATTCCAGTTCAGTCAATTGCAAAAGAAAAGCAGGATGCCAGTGCTCAAGTCTTCTATCTGCAAATCATTCACCTGCACCTTCCACCAGCACAGAGCTATTCACCTTGGTGGGTACCTTACCTCAATTAGACTTCGGGACATAAGCTGTCTGCAGAATACAGACCCTGCATTAGGTCATAATTTACTGGTCAATCTTGAGAGACAGGCAAAGGAACATTAGGCAGGTGTACCAAAGGATCTTGGGAACCTGGAATGAAAAGTAGAGGAGTCACAACTGTGGTGCCTCCAGCCTGAGAGCATTTGACAGTCTCCATAGAAATAGTGGTGGCTGCTTTGGAGACCAGGTCCAGCAGAATGTTCAGCAGTCACTGTGATCAGACCAGCACTCCGTCAGTCTAGCATCAATAGCAAAGCAAGAGGTGGATGAGGCACCTCAATTCCATTCCACGTTGCCCTGCAAGCACCCAGAGGGAGGAGGAGTGACAGACAGACACTCATGCAACTTCACTTCAGGATATCCCAGTTTTGCCCTGCCTTGGCACCTCCTTGCTACCAGTGGCCCCATTGCCTTCAACAGCTCAGATGTGGAAGGGTGAGAAGTCTGTCAGCAGGTTGGTGCCCAGGGCACCATGATGGGCCAGCCAAAGTCTTCAAAGCCACCAGGATATATAAGTCAGCATGGTCCCTCCTCCCTAACTGCAGAGATTGAACCTGCACCAAATGTAGCAGGAATAAGAGGAATAACTGAGCTTCTTAGGCCACGTCAGCAGCACACTTGATCAATTATTATATCTCATCTGCATTTCTGTTAATTAATTTTCACTTGCATTGTTCAAAAGTTGTTTGTAGTCTTGTTGTCCCAATAGTCCAGATACGATTCTCCAAAGTGAGAGATATGGAACATCTTCAACCGCAATAGGTCAAACTGCATTGCAGTTGCCACTACGTTTTTCATAATCAATAAAGTGAGTGATTAGAGATGGCCTCATCCATTAGGAAACCATACACATCCATAGGTTGCAGTTGACATGCTACAGATGGAGGTCACAGGTACTGACTGAAATGGTATGGTCTCAGGGAGGAGCTAGGGACCCAGCTATCAGTCTGGTGGACCCTGCCCCTGTACCTTATGGGAGCGATGGCAGAATCTTTCATGTGTCTACAGGCTCCGAGAGGGAATGATCCATTCCATGCAACAACCTTTAAGACTGTGAGGTGACAGAGGAACCTCAACTCCCTCAGGGTATGGGTGGGGAGTATTTCGTTTGGTTAATCAAATTCCGGATAATTGAATGCTGGATAACATAGTTTAGCCAAGCATTGGGACCTTGTGATCTTGACAGATAATCTGATATTTGGATAATTGAATGCCAGATAATCGAGGTTCCTCTGTAATAGGCAATTCATTTATCAATTTGTCATCATTATGGAGGTGAATGAAGGGAAGAAATCACTCCCCTGCCTAGCATAATGGAACAAGGATGCTCAGGCATTGCAAGGGTAGAGTGAAGGATCCTGAGGGTCCGCAGGGAACGCGACAATGTAACATGCCTCAGGAACACTCTCAGGATGAGGTACAACTCATTATTATTCACCAAGTAATGCTGTGTCTTTGGTGCAATGACCATTTCAATGCAATGTGATATTGGAACTGCTCACAATATCTTAACTGTTTTAATGCTAGCATTGGTCAAGCAAGGTTTTCACATGCACTTTAGTTTCTGCAGAGCTGAGAATATCAGAATTATTGTTAAAAGGAAAAGTAACATTTTATTGCATGGATCAATCAAACACAATAATAAGGCAAACCTTGAGAAATGTGCCATAAAGCAGGCAGAAGTCTGGTAGTCCACTGTGCAATTGATATAATAACATCAACAGCAACAATGTCTCAAACCATCTCAGTCATTCTAGAAGCAGGTGGCTTTCTGGCCTCCTGGGCTCAGTCGAGCATTGCCCTGTTCTCCTGTCTTCAACAGTTCTCCTGGTCCATCTCAGGATCCATCTCCCCCTCAGAGATTTCCTCTCCCTCCTGCAACTCCTCCTCAGTCAGTGCAATATCCTGTTTGATATATGAGAATATGGAGGACGCAGCAGACTACAATGATTGAAGACACCCTGTCTGGGATATACAGCCATCCACCGTGTTACAGGCTCAGGCATTAGACCCTCATCTTCTGAAAGCTTGGGGACTGCAATATCTGGCTATGGTGCCCACAAATGATTGGAACATGAATGGAGCCAAATCATTTTCTCTTCACAAAGAAAGTTGGTTTATGATCGGGTACTCTGATTTCCACGTGGGTGCTATCGATTGTGCACTGAACTTGTGGGAAATCAACAATGGCTAAGAATCCTAATGCTCTAGCGGCCTGACTCTCTTCATCAAAGAGAAAGACATTAATAGGTGGGGTCAGCTGATGAACGCATTAGTGACATCCTGGATGTCGTTGTGAGCTGCTGGCTATGAAATGTCACAGAAGTATCCAATAGCGTCTGAAATTATTTGCTGACAAGTTAAGGGAAGCTGTTGCCTTTCAGATTACAGGGATGGGATTGCCACCCAGTGTATTTACTGTGAGCTCAGGACCTTGTCCTGCAGCTGGTATAGGTATGACATGATGGATCAGGACATTCTTTGTCATCTTCTGTACTGCTTGTCTGTTATTTACAGATGCATGCACCTTGTATGATTGAATTTCACAAACATTTTGAGTCATAGCATCATAGAGCTGTACAGCATGGAGACAGACCCTTTGATCCAACCATTCCATGACAACCAGATATCCTGAATTTATCTAGTTCCATTTGCCAGTATTTGGCTCATATCTCTCTAAATCCTTCATACTCATGTACTCATCCAAATGCCATTTAAAGTAGTAATTGTACCAGCCTCCACCACGTTCTCTTGAAGCTCATTCCATACATGCACCACCCTCTGTGTGAAAAAGTTGCCCCTTACGCCCCCTTTAAATAATTCCCCTCTCACCTTAAATCTATGCCCTCTAGTTTTGGAGTCTACTCTCCTGGGGAAAGACCTTGGCTATTTACCTCATCCATGCCCCTCATTATTTTATAAACTTCCCTAAAATCACCCCTCAGCCTCCGATGCTCCAAGGAAAATAACCCCAGCCTATTCAGCCTCTCCTTATAGATCAAACTCTTCAACCCTGGCAATATCCTTGTAGATCTTTTATGAACCTTTTTGTTTCACAACATCCTTCCTATAGCAGGGAGAACAGAATGAAATGCAGTATTTCAAAAGTGGCCTAAGCAATGTCCTGTGCTGCCACAACAAGACCTCCCAACTCCTATACTCAATGCGCTGATCAATAAAAGCAAACATACCAAATGCCTTCTTCACAATCCTTTGAAGAAGAGAAGAACAGGTCCAAGACTAGTAGTTTAAACTTAAATAAGGGCAACTGTGAAAGCACAAAAGCAGAGTCAGTTAAACTGAACTAGCAAATTAGGTTTAAGGATGAGTCAATACAAATGTAGTGGTAGATATCTAATAGCGGGTTTCTGAATATACAGAATGGATACATTTCCCAGGAAGAGAAAAATTCCAACATGAGAGGAAAAGATGTAACACATTTATTCAAAAAGGGAAGTGGGCATAAAATAGGCAACTATCAGTCATTTATCATAACAACCACTTATATATTTGTCATCATGATAATGTTGAAAGTTAAGGTTAAAGATATTGGCCTGTTTTTTTCACTGGCCAGACTCTTGCTGTTTCAGTATAGGAGGAATTTACTAATAGGGATCTTGCAGTATTCCCATCATAGCAGCCTCCAAAGAAATTGACCAGGAAATTGAAAATTGCACTCAGAAATGGCTTTATGCTTGGAACCCTCTGAGGATATTGATTTAAATTAGATAATTTGGAGAGTTCTGAACAAATTAAGTAACTAGTTACTCAGGAAAAGGTGGACAATTAAGTAGATAGTCTAACTCCTGAATGATTATTCAACTAACCCTAGATTTACCTCTCACACCCTCAACCACACCCCTCTCGAGCACTTACAGAGACTTTGACAGAATACCCTGGGACCCAACACACTCACCTTGCTTCATATCCAAAACCCCTTCCCCTATTTCAAACACCACTTTCCCCAATGATAGAACTGCTTCCCATTTTCCTTATCTCTATTCCACTCCATCAGCCTGAACCCTAGAAAAGATTTTACATGAATGTTGCCAGGGTTGGAGGGTTTGAACTATAAGGACAGGCTGAATAGGCTGGGGCTATTTTCCATGGAGCATCAGAGGCTGGACCAGATTCCTTCCTCCTTTTTCTGCTCTGGTCATGAAAATTCATCTTCTTCTCCAGACCATACACTCCTTCAACCCAAGAGTCTACACCTCTCTCCCTTCCCTGCTATGAACTTGATTTCTTCCACTCACACAGATCTACCTTAAACATTGCACACTAACTCGGCCCCCTTTCCACTTTACATCCAAGAAAAATTCAAGGCAATTGGGCAGAGTCAACATGGTTTCATGAAAGAGGAATCACATTTAATACATTTATTGGAGTTCTTTGATAAAGTAACATACAATCTGGATAAAGTGGAATCAGTGGATGTATTGCATTTAGATTTCCAGAAGACACTTGTTAAGTTGCCACATCAGAGATAATTTCACAAAAGGTAAAACATAATAGCTTTATATAAATCCTGAACAGATTTCGCCTGACTGCCCGGACTGACCATGGTGCAATCTCCAGATTTCAATAGGGTGGATTCTGAGACACATTGGATCAAACCTTTGTTTGACTGTAGCCATCTCACTGGAATACTAGAGTAGTGGGGAAGCACAGTGGCTCAGTGCATAACACTGCTGCCTCACAGCGCCAGGGACCTGGATTCAATTTCAGCCACGGATGTTCTCCCTGTGTCTGCATGGGCTTCCTCTAGGCAGTCTGGTTTCTTCCCACAATTCAAAGATGTGCAGGTTAAGTGCCTTGGCTATGCTTAAGTTGTCTTTAGTGTCTGGGATGCATAGGCTATGTGGATTAGCCATGGGCAATGCAGGGTTACAGGGTTAGGCAGTGGGCTGAATGGGATGCTCTTCAGAAGGTTGGTGCACACTCAATGGGCCAAATGGCCTCTTTCTTCACTGTATGACTAACTAACTGGAAACAGAGAGGTGGCATAAATGGGAAATATTCCATTGTCAACATACAACAAATAGTTGCCACAAGGATTAATGCTGGCGCCTCAATTTTTTTAAAATTTATGTATTTGACTTGGATGAAGAGATAAAGGTATGGCTACTAAATTTTCTGATGACACAAAAGTAGATAAGAAAATGAGAATGAAGAGGACACAGGATGCTGCAAAAGGATCAAGACAGGTACAGTGAATGGGTGAAGATTTAGCAAATAGTGAATTGTTAAATGGTCCATTTTAGCAAGAAGAATAAAAAGGTAGCATATGACCTAAATTATGAGAGATTGCGAAGCACTGAGATGCTGAGAGATGTGGGTATCATGGTGCATAAAGGTTATGTATGAAGATACAGCAATATTAAGGCAAGCTAATAGAATGTTTTGATATTTTGCTTGGGGATTTGAATACAAAAGTAGGTCGGATATGATTCAGTTGTATAGGGTTGGTGCATGACATCTGGACGACTGTCTACAATCTTGACGTTATTTAAGGAAGAATGCAAATGTATTGGAAGCAGTTTAGAGAAGGTTTACTTGACTATATTTAAAGAATTAATAAGATTAACTTTAGATTTTGTTTCAGTGCACTGACTTGCAGGCTCTGCTGGAGACCCATGAAATACAGGCCATTCTTTATGTTCTGATTGTGCTGTGCTCATTATATCCCGAGTGACCCTTCACCTAACTCCTGTTTCGATTCAGTCTCTACACATGGCCATTTTTAATCATCATTTTAGCTCCAGTACTCATGACTGATGAGATGCTGATGTCCTTGCTCATCTTACATTCTCCCATATATCAAGGCCAGGGCTAGGACTTAGGTTGAATCACATTTGACACTGTGCAGATTCCTCCCAGAACCTTCCAGATTCCAGGCTACTATCTGTCCCTCCGTGAGTGTGTCCATTGCATCACCCACCAAATACAACCAGACCAATCCTCAGACTTGGAAAACCCATAGCCTGAATAGCCATTGGACAAACGCTAAACCTCCACGTCCCCATTTATGTATGACCCATCTCATGGTGGATTGTAGCCCATCCATGAACAGACATTTCAGGATATCTCCCCACCAACTTAATTTGCAAGAAGATCCTGAGTGACCAGTCAGTCTTGAAAGATTTCACCTGACTGCCAGGATTGACCATGGTCCAATCTCCAGATTGCAATAGGGTGGATCCTCAGACACATTGGATCAAACCTTTGATTGACCGTAGCCATCTCACTGGAATACAAATGGCCCAGCCTCTTGATTGAAAATGGTCATATGACGGTGTGGGTGTCACAGAAATATGGCTGCAAGGGAATCAGGGTTGGGAACTAAACTTCCAAAGATACACATCCTATTGAAAGGACAGGCAAATGGGTAGAGGGGATAGTGTTGCCTTGTCAATAAGAAATGAATTTACATCAGTGGGAAGGAGTCATATACTGTTGGAACGCAATGAATGAGTGTGGGCAGATTTGATGAACTGCAAAGGATGAAAGGCCCTGATGAGAGTTATGTATTGGCCTTCCAGCACTAGTTAGAATGTGAGGAAAAAATAAATCAGGAGATTAAAAAAAGGCATATAAGAAAGGCATTATCACAATAATCATGGTGGACTTTAAAACACATTTGGCCTAGGAAAATCAGGTTGCTAGCAGATCCCAAGGAAAGGAATTATTGGAATGTCTCTGAGGTTTTTTTGGAACAGCTTCCTAACTGCCAACTGAACCTGCATGAATAGGAAGGGAATAGAGGGATACGGATCCTGTAAGTGAAGACAGTTTTAGTATGGAAGGGCAAAATGTGATTGTGCAAGCTTAGGGTGCTGAATGGCCTGTTCCTGTGCTGTATTGTTCTTTGTTCTTCTTTGTTATTGACACAGTGTTTGGGAGGGGCAAGTCATGTTGAGGAAGCTTGGAGACTGTAAAAGGAGTTGGACAGGCTAAGAGAATGGACAAAGAAGTGGCAAATGGAATACAATGTGGAAAATGTGAGTTTATGCATTTTGATAAGAAGATTAGAGGCATAGGTTATTGTCTAAATGGGGAAAGGCTCAGAAATCTGAGGCATAAAGGGACTTAGAAGTACTATTTCAGGATTTTATTAAGATTTACATGCAGGTTCAGTTGGCAGTTAGGAATGGAAATGCAATATTGAAATTGCATTTCAAGAGGGCTGGAATACAAGAGCAGAAATGTACAGCTGAAGGTGTATAAGGCTCTGATCAGACAGCATTTGGAATACTGTGAGTAGTATTGGGACCCATATCTAAGGAAAGATGTGCTGACATTGGACAGGATCCAAAGGAGGTTTACAGGAATGATACCAGGGATGAAGGGCTTGTCATTTAGGAACAGTTGTGGACTCTGGGTCTGGACTTGATGCAGTTTAGAAGGATAAGGGGGCTATGATTGAAACTTACAGAATACTGAGATAGAGAGGATATGGAGAAGATGTTTCCACTAGTAGGAAAGACTAGGACTCGAAGTCACAGCCTCAGAGTGAAGGGATGACTCTTTAGAGCGGAGATGAGGAGGAATTTCTTCAACCAGGAGGTGATTAATGTGTTAAATTCATTGATGTGGAGGCTGGGACATTGAATGCATTCAAGACAGAGGTAGGTAGGTTCTTGATTAGTAAGGGAATCACGAATTATGAGAAGGTTGCATGAGAATGGGGTTGAGAAATATATCAATCATGATCGAACGATGGAGCAGACTTGATGGAGAGAGTGACATAATTTTTCTCCTATATCTTTTGGTCTAATGGTAACCTGCCACAGACTGGAGTCCACATTCAGCATTTTAATAATGCCTCCCTTTTCTTGTTCACACATAGACATGTTCTTCATATGCATGCAGTCTGGGGTTTGCTGCACAAGGTGCTGGTACATGCACTACATCTGATGTTGATGCAGTGCACCTATGTGAGTATTAACACCTATTCCCCTCTTACAGATTGTTTCCTACAGTCACCTCTCCTGCCTGTTCTTCTGCAATCCAGCTTCTCTTTTAGCTATGAGCTGCTTCTCTTTTCTTTCTATGTTAAAGTGCCTTACAATTGAGAAGGTCTTCTCTCTCACTGTGCCTGCTGAACTGCCAGCCATGAAGCTGTTTTGATACCCAATTAAGTGGAAAATGGTCTAGGGAGCCATCATGCCTTAGACAATGTGGAGGTAGCTAATCCTCTTGTAGAAGTTCCAGCAAATACGAGGAAAAGGAACGTTATGAAAGTATCAATTGAGGCAATGAATGCTGTGCACTCACCTCAACTGAAACAAAGGATCAAAGCCATCAGTTACATGCAGTTTATGCAGTTTGTATTTCTGAAGCATCTGTATTTCCATTGGGCAACCATTAACTGGGAAGAATTCATTCATTCAGTCAAGTATGGTATTTAATTCAATGTAAATACTTGCCACCTGATGGTAAGAAGGGACAACTTACCTGAGTTTCAGATTCTCCTCTGTTTAAGTCACCTCTCTCACTGGTAGTTTTGACTCTTCAAGGATGGAATAATCCTTACTGTGCAATGTGAAAACAAAATTGAGTAACAACGAAACCATTGATCTCTGTGCAGATTTTGGATAATTACAGCTTCCATTCAAGATACAGGATCATGTTGATAGCTGTTTAGTTTGTATCAGAAGGATATAAGTACATATGCCCTTCAACACCTATTCTTATATTCCAGGTGAGGCCAGTTCTCCAGTGCAATAATTATGAGGTAATGCATTTCTGGAGATGCTGTTAAACTAAAACTCTATCTGTTTGCCCTGGTGATATTGTATTGGATTGAACATCTGTATTGTATGGTCACTGTAGCTCCCTCAAAAAAAAACAGCAGCTAAAGTCAATTCACTTACCTTGGACAAACACAAAGAAACATAGATGCTGGAAATCTGAAACAAAAACTGAATGTTCTGATTAAGGGTCACTGGACTCAAAACATGAATACTGTTTTTCTCTCAACAGGTGCTGATCAACTTGCTGAGTTTCTCCAGCATTGTCTGCTTTTGATTCACTTATCTTGTGACTGAATTCTTATGTCTTAAACTTGTTTGCCCTGAGAAAACAGTAATTCTGCGTGAAATGCTTTGAGATAGGGTGAAATATAAACGCATCTTTACTTTTCCATTAGTATTGTTAAATAATGCATCCTCTTGTATTATATGGCTTGGAAATTAAGTTAAATGTTCCAATCTGATCATAGCATGCCATTTCACATAAATCATTCCCATAATTTGCTCTTCATGTCTGAATTCAGGGCATAAATTTGGCAATATTTAAGTTTTAAAATATTATTACTTTAAGATTACATTACTACTAAAGATATGAACTACATCCCATTAGATATTCAAATCTGAAGTAATATTAGAATCTGAGTACTGAAGTCAAAATGTAGGATGTATATTTATACCGGGTTTTAAACCGAATTTGCCTACACTAGAAAGCAGAAGCAACAAGCTTCACCATCATCATGAGACTTTAACCTGTGCTCTTTGTTACAACGGACCAGGTGTATTTAACAGCACAATGGATTCTTCACCTATTCTGCAAGTTAGATTATTAGGGATTTGATCAAGAGATCATTATCATCAGAAAAACAGCTTAATCAGACATTGAAGAATGACATCACACGAGCTGCCATTCTTCATTTCTACGCTATTGAAGTTTGGATGGAAATATCACTAACATGAGGTTACATATAACGCTGGTTGAAGCTAGGTAAATAGGGATTAATCAGAATATAGCCACTGTCACTCAGTACCAGATTACTGTACCTCCCACCACACCCCCAGTTTGGAGCATGATTTGAATTGTAAAGAAATGCTGTTGTAAGTTTGTCAATTTAGTTCAAGATAACAGCCCATTTGACACCCCATGCTGTGAAGTCTGAATTAGTTTTCCTCAATATTTTCAAATATAATTTCAAAAGATGGGCTAATAAATGTGTCTTTCATATCATTAAAATTGCTATATGGATACAAAAGTCATTTTGTTTAATTAATGATTGTCAGCAGAGTTTCCATGATTATACAAAAGGCTTTTTCATTTTGTTCAGTCTGGTAGTGATCAATCTGACCAAAAAAAAGTACAGTATCTTAAAACATCCCATTTCCTAACATTGAAAAAAACTAAAAAGGAAAGCTAAAATAATGAACACTGAAACACTGAGAAATAATAAAGATTTCAGACAGATCACTTTGAAGTATATGTTGTATGGTTAGTAATTACATGTCAGTCTTGACAACTACAATATCAGCAAATTATTACAACATATTCAGTCTTTGAACATCATTCAGTGCCAAATCAAACATTTTCTAAATATGATTTACAATTAACTATTCTTTTATCAGAAAATTTATCAAACATTATGAAGTAGATCAATTATTTTCAAGGATAGCGAGAGGGCATTAAAATTACCAAAGCACTGTTGTGAAAAATGCAACAAAACAATGCAACTTGCTGGTCCAACCATCCGGTCATTCCCCACAGACAGAACAAAAGCTGCATTTGCCAAAACAAACACCATCTCACAGAATCCTGGGAACTGGCAAGGATCACAACTTTTCCTAATGACATCCACAGCTGGACCGTTGAGATAATAAAGTCATTAAATGCTCAACACAGCCAATATAGCACTTCTGGATGACTCATCCCAGCAGAGGAAAAGGCTACCTGCCAGAGAAGTAAGAGAGGATGGCTTGGTCTGAAACATCAGGATAAAAGATTAATGAGAGAACAAATGAAGTCATTTACCCACCATGAAGGTGTGCAAACATAAATTATTAAAGCTAAACTGTGAAAATCTAACCCCTCTTCATATAATATTCATCCAACTATTGCATTTCTACAGGAAGATATATTGATTGTACTTCTCCATAAAGGATCACAATTTTGATAGATGGTTTTAATATATTCCAATACAAAGTAAATTAAAAATGTCTCTCAGCATTCTGAGTATCAAGTTATGAAGATGTGTTCTCAAACATTCATTTATGATATCATCAGTTGGACATATCCTGAACCTTTGGTAAAGAGTACTTGGAAGGATACTGGCCACAGTAGCAGCAATGTTTCATTTGCAAAGATCAAACTGTTTCAATGGAGCCACCAAGTCTGCAGGAGTTTTGGAGAGAAGTCACATGACAAAGTTTGCAGATACAATGAAAGTTGTTTTCAGCACAGTCAGCGAGAGCGTACCACAGGAAAACGCTTTCACTTTCTTGAAGCCTCTCCCATAAAGGTGAATGAGTTGAAAATATATTGGAAGACCCATCACACCACAAATGAAGGGTTTTCAAAACAGAAAATCTGAAACTGCACTGCGGTCCCTCAAAAAAGAGGATTCACCAGCCATAACAGATCCAACACAAAAAAAATGGCAACAACTTGTGAGGAAGGTAAGCTCAGCTGCAGACCAACACTTGGAAAATCTGTGAAAATGTCCTTTCTCCCCCCAAATTTAACTCAAGAGTGGATGGATATATTTACACATTTTATGCTTTTTTTTAGTAATAACTTCTGCATCTTTATGTAATTAATTGTTTTTCCAATGATGCATTTTTTTATTTGTTAATTTAAAGGACCTGGCTGACTTGTTTTTGATGCAGGTTGTATCTTTTGTAACACGATGGTTGTGTTCTTGTGTGACCCTGCGCTATATAAAAATCGGGCTTCAAAAATAATACTTAAAGTATTGGCGTTGCAATCATGTTATAGCCAACGCACATTTTAAAAGTTTGTCGCTCAGAAACAGCATTCTGTATTCATCAATCATTTTACAGCCAATTTGCGTTGACAAAATTCACGTTATAGCAGAATGACTTGTGCTGAACTATATATGGTCTGTTTCATATATAACTAGGATATCACCTTCCTTTTAAATTTACACTTTCTTGTGACTCATGGAGGAGAGATGCAAGGAAAGGTCTCTCCTAACTGGGATGTAACAACTGTAAGTCAAATGTTTCAAATACTTGTTATCCTTTATTGGTCTGTCGCTTTTGTTTTCCACAAAGAGTAAGCAGTAACCCTCAGACATTTATTGCTATGGCCTCTTTTCTTTCCTCAGCATGACACTCAGAAGCCAGCATTCCTACAGGATTTCAGCTGGGTGGACAGAAGTCCGGTAAGATTTGTGCATCAGATTGCTAGCATCCTGTTAAACTTCTCCTGATAACCTTAAAGGAAGGTTACTGAAGGAAAGGGAAAGGAGAAGAGGTGGAGAGTGATTAGTTTCTTGCATAGGGCCACACCAGCTCTTTTTCCAGTGATCCCTCAGCTTTACAATATTTTATACTCCACCTTATATTTTTCTCTAGAAGAGTCTCCACAGTGAATGAATCCATTTATTGATCCCATTTATAATTGCTTGGCTGATTATTGACAGCATTTAACCACCAGCTGAAGATTGTGTACATTTAAGATCTTCTTTAGAATATCTGGTAAAACTACAAATGTCAAAGTTCTCTTCTGGTAAAGGTTTCTTGGAAGAAAGTTTTGTTGGTGATTAAAAAGAAATTTGAGACGTTAATGGCAATTGTGAACTCTGCCAGCAGTAAATGAAATCAAAATACTCTGAACTCCTAGATTTCAATGTATTTTGGCCAGCAGTATTTCAAAATGTCAGTAGTTTTTACATCAACTTGGTTCCAGATGGAAAGTAGCACTTTTGTTGTTAATGCTTCTTTTGATGGTTTAATGTCATGTCACAATTTGTTGACTTGGGTTTACTGCATGAACAATAAATGCCCACTGCTATTGGACACACACCAAAAAAATCAACTAAGCTCATTTAGAGGAGACACCCATACTTAAGAATGTATCAAATATTCTGATGTTTCAAAGCCTTTGCATCACCATCACAGAAGTGACTCAATGTTTATTTTCTGTGCTAAAATCTGAGCAATGTATTTAGATTGATCATCTTGAAGAACAATGCTAGTTTATGCACCCTATACCTGTACAATAGTTCAGCTTCCTTTACTCTTTATTGCTGGTTTATTTTCAAGGGAGATGGTTTGTGGATCAATATCATAGAGATAGATTTACCAGTTCAAGTGGCAAACATTAAATGCAAATATATCAAAGATAGCCAGGACAACTGTCAATGTTTTTGAGATTTCCAAAAGAACATTTAACAATACTTTAATAACAATAACAACTTTTTTCATAAAAATGGCAAATTCTGAGACTTTTTCTGTCCATAACAAGCCCTCAGCAGGAGTTAATGGAATTAAAACAACTTTTTGGAAAATAGAAAATGACTGTTAGTCCTTATTTTTCATAGATTTATTTCACCTGGTTACCTCCTTAACATATCACTCAATCTTTGTTCACTTCAGAGACATATTTAACTCTTTCATTTACTAATTTGTTTAATATGTCTTTCTTGCTTTAGCACATTTACTGAGAACAATATTCTGTCAGAAGGTGGTAATCAGAGTCAGCTTGCCTCTGCACCACCACTTTTTCTGTTAAGAAAGCTCTCCATTTAAGGCAAGATATTCAAATAATGGCTCTTCCATGGTGGTATTCCCCTTAAATCTACAGGCTTTTTGTAATGCAAGATAATCAGTGGAATTCAAACCAAACCATGCTCCTTTTTCAGGGAATTAGTTGCTTTATGCTGTGATTTAAATGTCCAGCAGTCTTTTTGACAGGTCTTGTGAAAAGCTAAGTGTGTATTGTTAGGTGTGGGGTTAGGATACCAGCTGGTTAGGATGCCAGGTAAAGTAGATTGCCAGTTGGGCAGGGTGGCTGGAAGCAAAGTGGATAGAGTGGCAGGGTGTCAGGTGGGTTGAGTGTTCACAAGATGAGGTGTTGGAATGCCTGTTGGATATGGTACCAGGGTGCAAGATGAGAACGTTGCTTGGGAAGTGATGGAGTGTTCACAGTAGGTTAGGAGGGAAAAGTGTTGGGACCTGAATGGATGGATGTTTTGAGTGTGTTGATGGGGAGGGGTGTGTGGTGTTGGGATAGCATGATGTGGTGTCACTTCCAGGATGATGTTGGATCCCTGACGGTAGAGGGGATGTCAACTCTGGTGGCAGACAGTTCGTGAGGTCCAGGGTCAGGTGACCAATGCTGAGATGGAGGGGAGTGTTGGGGGTGGGGTGAGGGTGGATGGAAGGGTTCTTTGGCAGTGGGATACAGATTCCAGCGATTATGTGAAGGGAAGTGTTGAGTCTTGGGGGGAGGGGGATGGGCTTTTGAGCTGGGATTTGGGATCGGGCAGTAACGGACAGAGGGGGAGCTGATTCAATTGCTGGGGGCAGTATTGGGTCCCAGGAGATGACAGCAATGGAATCTCGGGTTACATGTGTGAATGAGAATGGAGCAGAGTCAGTTCCCAAGGGGAGAAGGGGCTGTTAATCCCACGGAAAATGGGTATTGAGACCCAGATCACGAGTATCAGGCTGTTGGATCTTGGAGGGGGTGAGGGTGATTTCAGGACACAGGGAAGGAGTGAATGTCAGGTCTCAGGATGATGGATTCTGTCAGATCCTGAGGGTAGGGGTAGACTCCAGGAAGAAGGAGGATGTGGCTGCAGACCCCAGCAGTTTGATCTAATCTCACCAATTGAGTCAGTGCCATCTCCAAGGTGCTGACCAGTGACCAATACTGTTAGAAGGAGATTACGGCACAGTATTATTAATGCCAAACTATTAATCCTGAAACTCAGTAAATATTCTGAAAACCCAAGATCAAATTCCACCACATAGAATTTCAATTCAATCAAAAAAAACTAATCTACTCATGACCATTGTTGATGTCAGAAAACCTCATGTGGATTCTGGAAAGGAAATTTGCTATCTTCGCTTGGTCAAACTTACATGTGACTCCAGACCCCCAGATATGTGGTTGATTCGTAGATGTCTTCTGAATATGCCTCACAAGCCACAGTTGTATCAGTTGCTACAAAGTCTCAACAAAAAAATGAAACTGAATGGATCACTTAACATTAGCCAGGCACCAGAAACAACAATGGCAAAAACAGCCCTGTTAACATTGCAAAGTCCTTCTTACTAACATCGGGTGGCTAATGCAAAAACTGGGAGAGCTATCTCATGGACTAGTCAAGCAACCACCTGACATAGTCATACTTGTGGGAATCATACCTTACAGAGAAGATCCCAGACCACCATCATTATCATCCCCGGATATGTCCTGTCACAACAGCAGGGTAGATCCAGAAAAGATGGCAGAAGAATGGTACACAGTAGGGAGGGAATTGTCCTGAGAGTGCTTGGACCCTGTGAAGAATCAGAGCGTCAGGTTAAACATGGGCAAGAAAACCTCCTGCTGATTACAACTTGCAGTCCTTGGAGGACGCACTGAGGGTAGCATCTGGGTGGGAGAATTCAATTCAAGAGTGACTTGCAGAAACTTTACAGATTGAGCTGGTCAGGTCCTAAAGGTCATAGCTGCTAGACTGGGTCTGTGGGAGGAGGTAAGGGAACAAGTGGTAAAAACATTCTTGACCTCATCTATACCAAATTGCTAGCTGTAGGTACATCTGCCCATGACAGTACCAGTAAGAGTGACCACTACACAGTCCTGTGAAGACAAAGTCCTTCCTCCACATTGAGAATAACTGTGCGGCTGAGGCTTGGTTCTGTTTCAGGGTTTTGCTTTGGGCTGACCTAGAGTCCCTCTGTTCAGAATATATCCTGTGAGAAACTATGTAATATCCTTCATTCAACTGGTGTTCCCTAAGCTCAGTCAGACTGGCAATGGTGTCCACTGCCATCGAAACACCCTCCAATTTATATGCTTCATTTGCCATATTTTCCAATGATAAAGCCAGTTGTAGTGCCTATTTGAATTCAGTTAAGCTTCACCTGTTTGGCACGTTTCTATGGTTACATCATTAATCCCTCATACCAAATGGTCTCTCAGCTTCTCATTAAGGATTAAGCCAAAGTCACATGCCTCTGTCAGTCATCTTAACCTAGTCAAAAATCCCGATATACATCCCTTAGTTCTTGAATTTCCAAGTAAAAATGAAAGTGACTCAGAATTAGAGGAGGCTTATTCTTATTCCTATTACTATTCTTTAACTAAATCCATCTACCTTGAATGGTATCAATATCTGGTACCTCAGAGAAAGTTAGGATTCTAATACCTGAAAAAGCTATGGGTCCACAAGCTGTCAGGGGAATTTTTCAATGCTTTTCATCTGCCCCAATGTCATTTGCCCAGAAAAAAAAGTATTCTTTCCATATACTGGGCCCGATCTTTGATGGCAGGGTTGAATGAGTCAAGCTTCCCAAATAATGGCATGATCCCAGAAATGCTTGCTCCAACTCAAAGACGACTGTTGCGAGCGAATTTCTTCAGGAACATTCTTTACTGTCGTCACCACTGAAATAACTCACAGAGACCGGCATCCGGTCACCAAGTCACCCTGTATTTACACGTGGAAAGTCCTTGACACTAATGCAGCTCCTTCAGAACCAGCTCTCAGAGTGTCAGGATGTCTGACACTTCTGGTTACATCTGTCAGCCAGATTAACAGGCCCAGTCAGGGAATTTATACTCCATGGGATCCAGCTGGCTGATCCCATTACAATCACAGCAAGAGTGCATGCCAGGAGCAGCACCAGGCACACCTCAAAATGAGATGCCAACCTGGTGAAGCTACTAAACAGGACAAATGGGACATTGACATTGTGGGATGGATCAGCATCAATCTAAATCATGCAGGGACCAGGGTTCAGGTGAATCACATAGTTAGGACTGTGGGAAGCTAGAGGATTGGAAAGTTTTTAAAAACCAGTAGAGGATAACTAAAAATAGCAAAAAGGGGGAAGACAATAAAATATGAAGGGAAGCAATATAAAATAAGAGCTTTTTTGGATATAAGAAAGGCAAAAGAGAGGCAATACTGGATATTATACCACTAAAAAATTAGGGTAGAGGAGTGGTAATGGGGAACCAAAAAATGGTGGAGGAACTGATGGGTACTTTCAATCAGTCTTCAGACTGGAAGAAATCATCAGCTTACCAGAACTTCAAGAGAGGCAGGCGCAGAAGTGAGTGCAGTGGAAATAATTAAGGAGAGAGTCTGAGGAAGCTAAAAGGTCTGAAGGTGGATAAATCCCCAAATGGACCAGATGAACTCCACTCCAGGGTTCTGAAGGAGATAGCTGAAGAGATAGTAAAGGATTGGTGGTGATCTTTCAGGAATCACTGTAGTTAGGGAGGGACCCAGCGGACTGAAAAATGGCTAATTCAAACCTCCTGTTTAAGAAGGGAGGGAGGCAGAAGTCAAGTGGTTTTAGGCCAGCCATGGTCAGATTTTACAGTCCATTATTAAGGATGAACTTGCAAAGTACTTGGAAGTGCAGAGTAAAATAGGATTGAGTCAGCACTGCTTCATCAAGGAGAGGTCTTGCCTGACAAATCTGTTAGAATTCTTTGAGGAGGTAATGAGCAAGTTAAAGGAGAGCCAGTGGATGTGATATATTTGGATTTCCAGGAGACCTTTGGCAAGGTGCAGCACAGGAGACTTCAAAATAAGATATCAGCCCATGGTGTTCGGGGCACGATACTGACATGGATGGAGGATTGGCTGACTGGCAGAAGGCAGAGAGTGGGGAATAAAGGGATCTTTTTTGGAAAGCAGTCAGTGACTAGTGGAGTTCCATAGGGGTCAGTGTTTGGACCACAACTATTTATGTTATAAAGTAACAATCCAGTCAAAGGAACTGAGGGCATTATTGCTAAGTTTGCAAATGACACAAAGGTAGTAGGAGAGTCTGGTAGTATTGAGGAGGTGGGTAGCCTGTAGAAGGACTTGGATAGGCAAGGGGAGTGTGCAAAGATGTGATAGATAGGATACCATGCAGGAAAAAGTGAGGTTAACATGCAGGTTCAGTTGGAAATTCAGAAGTCAAATGCAATGTAAATATTCATTTTGAAGGGGCCAGAGTATAAGAGAGGAGATGTATTGCTGAGGCTGTATAAGAGTCTGGTCAAATCACACCTGGAACATTGTGAGCAGTTTTGGGCCCTGTATCTAAGGAAACATTTGCTGGCATTGGAGGGGGTCCAGAGCACATTTACAAGAATGATCCCAGGGCTGAAGGGCTTGTCATATGAGGAGTGTTTGAACACTCTGGATATGTACTCAATGGAGTTCAGAAGGATGAGGGAGAATACAACAAAAAGACAATAAATTTGTATCACCAGTTCAAACAATGCCCCCTGTAAATTTAGTAAATGACACTGGATCACTTTGAAGTTTCATATTTTCTAAACCAAAAATTCTCAATTTTCTTTACCCTTACTTTTAACAAATTCTTTGTACCTGGTGTTCAGAATTGTGCCTTTCAGATATTTAGGAGGTTTATCTACCCTAGAATTAACTGCAATCACATCTAGTATTCTATATAGAGCCTGACCAATTATAAATCGATAACACCTCTTAGGAACTGAATAAAACAACAGTGTCGTGTTAACATATTTTCCATGGTGTGACAGTACTGAGACTTTAAAAGAGGTTTACTTTGCCCTTTTAATTTTATGCTGAAAAATGTGTTGCTGGAAAAGTGCAGCAGGTCAGGCAGCATCCAAGGAGCAGGAGAATCGACGTTTCAGGCATAAGCCCTTCTTCAGGAAACATTCTTCTGAAGAAGGGCTTATGCCTGAAACGTCGATTCTCCTGCTCCTTGGATGCTGCCTGACCTGCTGTGCTTTTCCAGCAACACATTTTTCAGCTCTGATCTCCAGCATCTGCAGTCCTCACTCTCTCCTTTTATTGTTATGGACTGGTTGAGACAGAGGTGCTTCAAGTTAATAAAGTAAATAGTTTGTGAGGCCTTGGGTTTTTCTTTAAAGTTAGAACAATAGAAAAAGCCTGAATGGGTGGGATCAAGCTTCGACAGAACCAAAATTTTAGTTTTAGCTTTCAGTAGCTGTTAAGGTTGTGAAAGCTGTTACATCTCTCTGTCTGCTACAGCTAAAAGCTCAGATTCTCTTCCTGCTGCTGGAATTGCAAGAGAGATAATTTAGCTCATTGACTTTGCCTTTGTCAAGGATGTGCTTATGGGATGTTACCATATTGGAACAATTAATGAATAGTTTCTTATTTTGTTAAGTATTTCAATAGAGTTACAGTTAAGCCAATTCTTTAATTTTTATTTTGCCAGTATTTTAACTATAATGTGAATAAAGTGGGGTTTGTTTCAAACATGGTAGTTAGCCATAAGTTGCATCCGGAATACAACATCTGGCTCTTGCCTTTAAAATAAGAAAATGTCAGGTTCCAGGCTATCTTTTTGACCTGGTGTTTAGGGGGTTTGGTCTGGTCTATAACAACAGCTAGCTGTTGCTCTTGGTTTCATGGGTCTATCAATGTTACCCTAAGTATTTTTGATCAGTACTTGGGACCATATACCAAAAACTTTGCCTTGGTTCCACGTATGTAGTCTTTGGGATCAGCAATGATAAAACATAATCTACTGTGCAAATTACTGAAGTTTTGGAATTTACTCTTCCTGAACCATTCCATTCTCCTGACTTCCCTCGGGTCTCCAACTGAAGTTGTTTTATCTAGTGCCAATGACGTGCTCATATGCCTCAAGCTGCTCGGATAGTTGCTTATGTAAGTCAATTTGTGGATTAAAGACAACTTGCCAGAAATCGGAGAGATAATTATTATAATTGTCTGAAGTATTTAAAAATTTAAGGAGAGTTTGGATCAAGAAATGAAATTTGAAAAGCAATGTTTGTACTGTTCCTGAAAATCTCCTCATTGAGGATGTCAAAAGTTTGATGCTATTCTGCTGCTATTTAAAGGCAGGGAATCAGATGCAAAACATCTGCTTTTGTTACACTAAGAAACCCTTCAATTAATGCCATGACCCTGGTTGGAATAGAACACTGGAAATTAAAATCATTATTCCACTAGTCATCACAAAAAATGTTTAAACTTCCATTTTCTCCAATTTATATTTCTCAATAAAATATGTGCAGCCCTAATGGTAGGAAAATTGATTAGATGGCCCTGTTATCTTGCCATCCATCTTATGAAATTATGTTATGTACTTCACACAATAGTAAAGCTTGATCCCCAGCAAGTAAAGTGTGAAGTTGATACTTTGATCTTACAATTGGGAAAAGTGGGGGAAGCTTCAATTCTGACCTTATAAAGAAGGTGAAAATAGATAAGCAAACTAACTGCAATTTGCAAATAACATAACGACAGTCAACATAGAATTGCTAAATGAAGGTCTTGACTAAACTTTTTTAATGAAGTGACAGAGACAATTAATGAAGTATGTGCATTTGAGGTTTTGTTGAAGGACTTCAAAAAAGTTGCTTAACAAGCAATTACAACATAGACTTATTAGCTTAAGATTGAATTCCATTGGATTCACGGACAATGTAGATATACAATTGGTTAAGGTTCTGACAGCAGAAAGTAGTATTGATTGATAGTTTTCAGATGGGAAGAAAGTGTACAATCATGTCCCTCAAGAGGCCGATATTAGGATCACAGCTCTTTATGATAGTCACTAATCAGCTGGACTTGGATGTAAACGGCATAATTTCAAAGCATTTGGATGACAAAAATTTGGAAATGTAGTAAGGAGAAAGGAGAATGGTAATTAACTCCAGGAGAGTATAGACAGGTTGTTCAATAGATTGACATGTAGCAAATTGAATTTAATTCTGAGAAATGAAAAATTCATTTGGAATTCCACTTGGAAGGAAAATAAGAAAAGGTAATATAAACTGAAAAGTACAATTGTAAAGGTAGTGCAATGCCAGATTGATCTAAGGATTTGAGTACATAATTTTTTAAGGGGCAGGAGAAGTTGGTGAAACCGTTAATAATGTATATTAGAGCCCTGGATTTGCTTAAGTTAAATTTATTGTTTTGGGCTCAGATTCTATATTCCAACCAATGTAGGTTTCATACCTTTTGAAACATGACTAGGCTTTGAAAGGATCTTGGTGATATTAGAATATGTTAGAATGGTCTCAGGAATCAGGGATTTCAATATGTGGAGAGGCTAGAGAAGCTTTGATCATTTTATTTAGAGAAAAAGAAAATGTCAAAAGGAGGCATAATAGAAATGTTTAAAATCAAGAGAAGTTTTATAGATTAAACAGGGAGGAGCTGCTTCAACCAGCAGGCTAGTAATAAGAGGTTTACGTTACTTGGGAAAAAGGCTGGATAAGTGATAAGAACATTTTCACAATGAGTTGTTATGATCTGGAATGCAATGCCTGAAAGAGTAGTGGAGGGAGATTCAAGAGTAATTTTGCAAAGATAACTAAATACTTGAAATGAAAAAACACTATGGGGAGAGTGAAATGGAGGGAGCCTACTGACACTTACAAAGAGCTATCACAAGTAAGGTGACTAAATAGCCTCTGTGCTATGTTACAGATATAATAGAATTCTTACAGTTTGGAAGCAGGCCATTTAGCCTCACCAATTCTCCGAAGAGCATTCCACCCAGACCTACACCCCTTCCCCCTGTATTTCCTATGGCTGACCCACAAAGCCTGCACATCCCTACACGCTATGGGCAATTTAGCACGGCCAGCCCACTTAACCTGCACCCCTTTGGAATGTGAAAGGAAACCGGATCACCTCGAGGAAACCCAAACAGACACAGGGAGAATGTGCAAACTCCACACAGACAGTCACCCGAGCGGGGAAGTGAACCCAATTCCCTTGTACTGTGAGGCAGCAGTGTCAACCATTGAACCATCATGCTGCATATGATGTGATAATTCCAAAATTATTCCTTTTAAATTCCTCTGGCTAATTTATTTTCAGCTTCATTTGGCAAGATAGCCATATTGGCTTTCCTCCTCAGGTCTGTACTTGAATTTGTACACTTAAAGAAGAAAAACAATAGTTTCAGTTTGTATCTTTCCTCTTTTCAGCGGAGTAGGTTAAAACTGAATATTGTGGAATGATAGTGGTATATATCCAAGCTTTACTGGGTGCTGACTGGGTGTGCTTCAAAGCAACAATTAAGTCTTCGAAGAACAATTTTGCATACCTCGAAAGAGAGAGTTCCAAAGTGAAAACTGTCAGCTTGTTAAAAAGTCACATTCGACTGTTGATTCACAAGAATCCATGAAGCCTCATATCCTTTCTATGAAAGATATAATCCTCTTGTTTTCTTCCATGGATAGAAGTTGCTACATTAATCAGAACATCACTATCCCCTTTGACATTTCCCTCTCTGATGCTTATTCCAGACAGGTCAGGCAGCATCCAAGGAGCAGGAGAATCGACATGTCGGGCATAAGCCCTTCTTCAGGAAAGAGGAAGGACTTGGGGGAGGGGCATTGGGAATGCGATAGGTGGAAGGAGGTTAAGGTGAGGGTGATAGGCCGGAGAGGGGGTGGGGGCGGAGAGGTCGGGAAGAAGATTGCAGGTCAAGAAGGCGGTGCTGAGTCCGAGGGTTGGGACTGAGATAAGGTGGGGGGGGGGGAATGAGGAAGCTGGAGAAATTTGCATTCATCCCTTGTGTTTGGAGGATTCCTAGGCGGAAGATGAGGCGCTCTTTCTCCAGGCGTCGTATTGCCATGGTCCGGCGATGGAGGAGGCCAAGGACCTGCATGTCCTTGGCAGAGTGGGAGGAGAGTTAAAATGTTCAGCCACAGGGCGGTTGGGTTGGTTGGTGCGGGTGTCCCAGAGGTGTTCTCTGAAACGTTCCGCAAGTAGGCGGCCTGTCTCCCCAATGTAGAGCAGCTCCTCCCTGTTTAATCTATAAAACTTCTCTTGATTTTAAACATTTCTATTATGCCTCCTTTTGACATTTTCTTTTTCTCTAAATAAAATGATCAAAGCTTCTCTAGCCTCTCCACATATTGAAATCCCTGATTCCTGAGACCATTCTAACATATTCTAATATCACCAAGATCCTTTCAAAGCCTAGTCATGTTTCAAAAGGTATGAAACCTACATTGGTTGGAATATAATATCTGAGCCCAAAACAATAAATTTAACTTAAGCAAATCCAGGGCTCTAATATACATTATTAACGGTTTCACCAACTTCTCCTGCCCCTTAAAAAATTATGTACTGCAGCGGATGCAGTAAATGATGTGTGTGGAGGTGCAGGTGAATTTGTGACAGATATGGAAGAATCCCTTGGGGCCTTGGAGGGAAGTGAGGGGGGAAGTGTCTGTGCAAGTTTTGCATTTCGTGCAGTTGCAGGTGAAGGTGCCGGGAGTGGAGGTTGGGTTGGTGGGGGGTGTGAACCTGACGAGGGAGTCGCGGAGGGAGTGGTCTTTCCGGAACACTGATAGGGGAGGGGAGGGCATTATTGGTACATCCAAATATAGGGACCTCCAAACAGACCCCACCACCAAGGACCTCCAAACAGACCCCACCACTAGGGATATATTTGCCTCCCCTCCCCCAGCAGCTTCCAGAAAGACCACTCCCTCCGCGACTCCTTTGTCAGGTCCACACCCCACAACAACCCAAACTCCACTCCTGGTACCTACCCCTGCAACTGCAAGAAATGCAAAACTTGCACCCACACCTCCCCTTTCACTTCCTTCCAAGGCCCCAAGGGATCCTTTCATATCCATCACAAATTCACCTGCACCTCCACACACATCATTTACTGCATCCGCTGCACCCGATGTGGCCTCCTCTACACTAGGGAGACAGACTGCCTACTTGGGGAACATTTCAGAGAACACCTCTGGGACACCCGCACCAACCAACCCAACCGCCCTGTGGCTGGACACTTTAACTCCCCCTCCCACTCCGCCAAGGACATTCCGGTCCTTGGCCTCCTCCATCGCCGGACCATGGCAATACGACGCCTGGAGGAAGAGCGCTTCATCTTCCGCCTAGGAATCCTCCAACCACAAGGGATGAATGCAGATTTCTCCAGCTTTGTCAATTCCCCTCCCCCCACCTTATCTCAGTCCCAACCCTCGGACTCAGCATCGCCTTCTTGACCTGCAATCTTCTTCCCGACCTCTCCGCCCCACCCCCTTTCCGGCCTATCACACTCACCTTAACCTCCTTCCACCTATCGCATTCCCAATGCCCCTCCCCCATGTCCCTCGTCCCTACCTTTTATCTTAGCCTGCTTGGCACACTTTCCTCATTCCTGAAGAAGGGCTTATGCCCGAAATGTAGATTCTCCTGCTCCTTGCATGCTGCCTGACCTGCTGCGCTTTTCCAGCAACACATGTTTCAGCTCTGATCTCCAGCATCTGCAATCCTCACTTTCTCCTGCTTATTCCAGACAGCCAAGTGGTGAAGGATAGAACTGGAGCTGAAATTTTACACATCTATAGGCTTTTATTTATAGACATGTACCACCCTTTCCACTGCCCTGAACTCCAAAAATTCTGTGCCTGGGAAACAAAAATTTACTGATTTGACAGGGAAGAAATAATCCCAACTCCACAATATACATTTGAGTAATGAAGGAAAATTGAGGAGTAAGGCCATTTGGGAGACAAAAGGTATTAAATTCTTTATGAAAGAAGATACCAACCAAATGAAAAAGAATAAAATTAACTAGAGAGATTTGAAATTGATATGGACAAGTATTATTTTAGGCAGCTTATCCTTCAGGTTGATGCGATAACCAGGACCAGATGAAATGCATCCAAGGATACTAAGAAAAGTGAGATTAGAAATTCCAGAAATGCTCTCCATAATTCCCTGTCCGTTTTAGGGAATTATGGAATGGTGCAATAAGACTGAGGAATTGCTTATGCTACAAATCTGATTTAAACAGCAAAGTAAAAATAGGTCTGGCAACTACTAGCCAGTCAGTTTAACTTTGGTGTTGAGGAAATATCTAGAAACAACAATTTGAGATAAAATTAATAGTCACATGGCAAATGTGTGTTAATTATAGACTTCCACCAGGTACGGTATTGTTAAGGGAAACTTGTTTTTAACCAACTTGCTGAAGTTTTATGAAAATATAACAGAGAGGTTTAATGATGGTTGATGTGGAGTACATGGATTTCCAAAAAGCCTTTGATACAGCAGTACACAACAGTCATGTGTGTAAATGAAATAAAGAGGAGTAGCACCATGGATACAAGACAGGCTGAGTAACTGGTACCAGAGAACAGTGGCAAGAAGTTATATTTCACACTGTAGGAAAGTTTGCAGTGGAGTTCCCAAGGAATGAGTGTTGGATGCCCACTCTGCTTGAAATAAATTAATAAATTAGATCTTGGAATACAGTGTACAATTTCAAACTTTCTGATGATATCAGCGGGCAAACATTATGAACTGTGAAAAGGATGATGTACAACCACAAGAGGACATGAAATTTAATGCAGCAATATGTGAAGTGATACCTTTTGATAGGAAGAGCATTGAAGAGACAACACAAAACAAAACCTAGTGCTCTAAGTGGGTGCAGGAACAGAGGGGTCTCTGTATGTGGTCTTGTCCTTCAAGGTGGCAGGACGGACTGAGAGAGCTTTTTTGAAATTTGTTCACAGTTAATAGACTTCACTCACGAGGTCAGAATGTATTGCACCTCCTTAATTGCTGTTGAAAAGGTGCTAGTGACTTGCGTTCTTGAACCAGTGCTATCCATGGAGGTTTGATGTACCCATAGTACAATTAGTAAGGGAGTCCCAGGATTTTGACCTAATGATAGTGAAAGAGTGGCAATATAATTCCAAATCACGACGGTGTGAGGCTTGGAGGGGAATTTGCAGGAGGAGATGTTCCCATGCATTCACTACCCATGTCCTTCTATGTTTTGGAGTTTATGGATCTGCAAAGTGCTGTTGAAGGAGCCCTGCCTGCAGTGCATCTTGTACACACTGCTGCTGCTGAGTGTCTTATGGTACAGGGAGTGAGCATTGAAAGTAGTGGTTGATGTAGTGGCCAATCAAGTAGACTTCCATATTCTTCATGATGTTAGACTTCTTGAATTTTATAGGAGCTGCACTCATGCAGGTGTATGGAGAATATTTCACCACACTCCTAAACTGTGCTCTGTAGATGAAGGACAGGCTTTGGGTGGTTATGAGTTGAGTTATTTGCCTCAGACCTAGCCTCTGACCTGCTCTTGTAGCCAAAATGTTTAAATGATTACCTCAGGTCAATTTTAAGCAGTAGTACCTTCAGAACATTAGCCAATAAAGCACACAACAGCCTCAGTTTAATTAAATGGGGGCATGGTGTATACACGTAAGGAGGTTATGTTGGACTTGTATCAGACAATAGATTGGTCTCAGTTTGAGCATTCTGTCATGTTCCAGCCTACAAACTGTAGGAAAGAAATGGAGGCATTGGAGACAGTTCAGAAAGGATTCACAAAAATAGTTCTAGAAATGACAAACATCAAATTATGGTACAAAATTGGAGAAGCTAGCACTGTTTTTCATGGAGAAAGGAAGACTGACACGAGATTTGACAGGCGAGCAGGGAGGAAGAAACTGTTCCCACTCATTAAAGGATCAAGATTGAAAAGGCAGAGATTCAAAGCATTTGACAAAAGAAGCAAACATAACACGAGTAAAATCTTATTCACACAACAAGTTGTTAAGATCTGAAAATGAACCGTGTGAGAATCTGGTGAAGATAGAATCCGTAAAGGCATTCAAAGCAAAATGAAATAGTTATCTGAAAAATAGTAATGTGCAAGATTATGTGGACAACACATGACAATGGGACTTTGTGAAATATTGATTTGCTGAGCCGTGTGAGATTCGGTGTGCTGACTGACTTCCTTTGCACTGGAACAAACCTGGGATTCTCGGATAACTTATGCAACGCTACTGAGATAATATGGTTGTTAAGAAATAATGGAAGGTGTATGGACTTGACTGGGGCATCTTAGTTCTTGGTAAATCTGGTGGGAATGAAAACAATTGTACAAGGACAAGAGTTCATATTTATACTGGAACCAATGTCATCTGTGCAAGATGAAGAATTGAGTTTTGGTTTGTCCAAGTCACAATAAACCCATGTGGCTGAAAGGCTGAGTCCAGCTGATCATTTCTGTTTTATGTCTACAGTTTATTGGCAGAAGCAATGAGACGGTGATTATCAAAAAAGGATGAACTAAGCTCTTTTAGTTAATGTACAGGGCCATCTCCCAGCAAGAAACAGACCTCAGTTTAGAACTGATTTGATTAAAGTGACCAAATGTCAGCAGTCCCAGTTTCTGGTCTGAATTTGCACTCCTCCCTAATTTCTCTACATTGCAAGCACAGGGTAATTTTGGATGTAATTAATTTGTTAGGCCCATCATTGCTGAGCTGTTATTTGCTCTATGAAAATAAATATAACTTTCATTCATTGACAAGAGCTTGAACTGTAAATTTAATTCTTTTACTAACCTTATAAATGAATTTAATCAGCCATATGGGTTTGCCAAGAAATCAGAGAAAATTGTTAAATCTGGTCATGTGGAAAATCAACATCTTATTTCAGCCAATCATCCTAAGTCTATATTTGAACTTGGATATGCAGATATAGCATACAAATCCCTAAGATTCACAAATACACTCATAGGATCAACAGCCTCACAGACAGCCAAATTACTCTGAAAGCCGCAGAATTCATCAAACATGAATTAAAAGGTCCTTCTCCGCCCACAGGAAAAGAAAAATCAGCTATGCCCGTTCTCAGTATATTAGGAGTAAAATAAATGTCAGTGCAAACTCCTTTGCCAATTTATTCTTCCCCATTTAATCAAATAAATAGTTTCAATTGCACAAGATGTGCAATTGTCCAAGTCATCACAACAAATCCTCATTGTACAATACAGAACTTAATGTCACTTATTCAAAGAATTTACAATGATATATAAAGGTTTACTGAAACTATTTATTGAGTTCAGTGGTTTTAGTCACACAAAGCACTTAACAAAATTGTAACAATACAGGTAGAATATAACAGAAAGAAAAGCATCATCATCAAAACAATGAAAATATATTATGCGAGCTAAGTTGGATAGCGCTTGCAAATGGCCATGAAGATCACCGTCTGTGATTAACATTAAATTGTGCTGCCTGCTGTTTCAAATTATTGCTGTATGTAGTCAGTACCACTTGCATGGTTCACTAACTGCATGCATAAGCAGGGGTTTGATATCACAAGTGGCTAGCACTCCTTTGAGGTAGTCTGCACTTCAAAAAGAGAAGAGAAACTGAGGGTTCAAGAACTGATTGGAGTCATTTGAAAACATAATCTGGGCCATTGTACTCTGAGGATGGCATAGCATGCAGAAGAATGCGAGAAGGGCAGTGACATCCCTGAAGTTGTGGCCATTGATGGAATTGACAGAATCAGTGATGAGAGTATCATATTGAATACCATAGAATACCTACAGTGTGGAAACAGGCCATTTGGCCCAGCAGATCCACAACAACCCTCCAAAGAGTATCCCACGCAGACCCATTCCTCTACCCCTAGTAACCTACATTTCCCCTGACTAATACACCTAACCTATATATCCCTAAGCATTATGGGCAATTTATAAATTAGATTCCCGACAATAAGGAACCAAGTCCACACCGACCCTCTGAACAGTAACCCACCCAGACCCACTCCCCCATCCCATATTTATCCCTGACTAATGCACCTAACACTGGGCAATTTAGCATGGCCAATTCACCTAACCTGCACACCTTTGGATTGTGGGAGGAAACCAGAGCAGCTGGAGGAAACTCACACAGACACGGGGAGAATGTGCAAACTCCACACAGATAGTTGCCCGAGGCTGGAATCGAACCCGGGTCCCTGGTGCTGTGAGGCAGAAGTGCTAACCACTGAGGCATGATGCTCCTTCTCTCAATCCAATTCTCCCTCACAATGCAGTCTCATTCCCTCTTTTTTTTAGGCAGTCCCTTGGACCGAAGGTAACTTTCATACACTCCAGTGTTGTGGATCTTACGGTCACTAAACAATCCAATGCTGGATTCACACACCCTGGTGCAGGTATGGCAACTCGTGTTTGAAAAGACGGGCAAATGTGATGATTGAGTCTTGCTGTCTCCTTTTGCTATTTCCATCAGGCCTGTCAGAACTGCTCAAAATGGTTGGCCTCTTTATGGATGATTCTGCTCCAGGTTGGATAGCCTTGAGTGAGAGATTCCCAAGAGTTAGTGAAGATATTTCATTTTATCAGGGAGGTTCTGAGGTGGTCCTTGAATTGTTTCTTCTGGTCCCTGGTAAAGTGTTTACTGTGATGAAGCACAGAGTACATAATGTTTTGGACATCTTGTGTCAGACATTTGGAACAATGTGGCCCACCCAAAATATGTAAGGAGAAAGTGAGGTCTGGAGATGCTGGAGATCAGAGCTGAAAATGTGTTGCTGGAAAAGCGCAGCAGGTCAGGCAGCATCCAAAGAACAGGAAATTCGACGTTTCGGGCATAAGCCCTTCATCGGGCTTATGCCCGAAACGTCGAATTTCCTGTTCCTTGACTGCTGCCTGACCTGCTGCGCTTTTCCAGCATCACATTTTCCGCACCCAAAATATGTGACTGACTACAAAATGTCTGAGCAAGTTGGCTTTAGAGAGGACACTGATGCTGCACCATCAATCCTGCCATTAGATTTGCAGATTTTGCAGAGACATCACTGAATATTTCTCTCGTGTTATTAGGTACCTGCCTTACAATGTTCACATCTCTACTGCACACAAAAGGGCAGGTAACATTGCTAGTTTGTAGACCATGAGCTTGGTGCCAGGCTTGGGATCTTCAGCATAAAACACATTGTTCTTCAGAAAAACAATGACTGTGTTGGAATGTTGAGGCTGTGCTGAATGTCGTCTGCCCTACCCAGGTATACGCGGAAGTGTATGAGAGACTGGGCATTAGGGTAAACATCTAGATGACAAAAAGATCTACCAGCCTGGTCTCACTGTGCAAAACTATTCCCCCAACATTCAACATTCATGCTGAGCTACTGACAATGTGGATCAATTCTTATATCTGCCCACATGCAGCAGATGGTGAAAACTCTCCTCATCTCAACTTAACCCTTGTCCCTTTCTTAATTTCATGTACCCTACAAGTTGGAAGAGCAAGAGAAAGACAGTGATGATGAAGGAATACTGCTACTCAATCTTACTCTTTGCAGATGACACTCTGCAGCAAGTGACTCAGCTCCTGAGTTTCCAAAGCCCTTCTATGATTTAAATGGCACAAGTCAGGAGTATGATGGAATGCTTTTCAATTTACTGGATGAGTGTAGCTCTAACAATACTCAAAACGTTTGATATGGCCAAGTCACAGCAATGTCAATGTTAATTTCCTCATCATTCAGTTCACTGTAGCTGCAGTATATACGAGCTACATAATGTACTCAGACAATTTACTAAGGCTTCTTCGACAGTACCTACCAAACCCATGAACGCTATGATTTAGAAGGAGTAGCACAGCATGCAGATGAAATTCATTCATCCAAGCATTCATTCATCCAAGCTCCTTCTTTAGTCATCCAACATTGTATTTGGAAATGCATTGCTCTTTCTTAATTGTCAATTGTGCCAAAAATCGTGAAACTCCATCCGTATCAGCGCTTTGGGTAATACCCAGATAAACTGGAGCAGTGCAAGGAGGCAACTCATCATCACATCCTTGAGAGCTGTTTGTGATATACAATAAATGCTGATCTTGCCAGTAATAGTCACACCCTAAGAATGAATAAGCAAAATGGGAAGATGTGGCTTATATCTCTGGCAGGGAGACTTGAAGGAAGGCAGTTGTGTGAAAGAAGAGCCAGTGTCACTTTAACAGCCGCAGTCCTTGAACTGCAATGAAACTCCAACAGATTATAAATTTCATCTTTGAACTCCTCTGTATAATCAACACATTTCAAGCATGTGTGCTCACTCAAGCTGAGATACAAGAATTGGTCCCCGAAGATTCTGTTTGGATATGTCTCCCACAGAGAGCCTTGTTCCACATAATTCTCTTCCTCTTCTAGCAGATCATCCTCCTCTGCTTTTTCTTTATTCTTCCTGCTGTGTTCAATTTCCAATAGAAGCCTTGACACACTACTGTCTGGAAGCACTCTCCTCCAGCGCAATATTTTAAATAATGCAAACAGGGGTGCAAGGCCAGCGAGACCACTTCCTGCAAAGGACCAAAACTTTCTCTCAAAGCAGCAAGCATCCAAGCAATTGCAACAGCAGTCGGAACTAAGTAATATAGCAACTAGCCCAGAAGGTGCTTCAGGACTCAAAGCTGGTGAGGATTCCATGAGGTTTAACATTGTGTTTGTATGTAAGGTTCAAACAATACAATGATTGGAATATAAAGCTCCAAGATGGCAGTGGTGACTTCAAGTCAGTCATGCATTGCCTACTATGCATGTATGCCCTAATTAAGATTATCACCCAATACACACACATTCTGGATACAACTATGATATACAAGTGCATGTGGAAATTTAAAGCTAAACTGAACCAGCTAAATTCCTATAGACTTGTCTGTATTACAAAAGATGAGGTTGACGCCTACCTGTCTGAACATTAGAGACTTTATTAAATGTAACTATTCAATAGGCTTGGTGAGAGAGAACATTTCCTGGAATTCTATAAGCTCAGGCTCCATCTCCTAGCAATTTCTATACATGCTCAGTAGCCATTCTTTCTAGTAAATAAACATATAATTAACGCTGTACCTCCTCACCCCAAATGCTCAATGGTATTTTTTTTCTCATTAATATTTAAATCTTCATTTTGGCTGCCACACCTCCTGCCTCCTCCACCTTCAACAAGGTTGTACTGACTGCATCAGAACATTGGCTGTCTTTGGAGAGGATTGTTTTGTAACTCTGATGTAGCTTATTCTTTGTTAGTCATTAAGATGTGAGTCTATTGTGTGGTTGTTAATAACTGGCCATTTTAAAGTCAACAGTCATTTTGAGGCAGTTCGAGAAATCCATTTTTTTGTTAAACTTTGATATCAGTCTCATTTTCATTCTTGACTTTAAATTCCACCAAGACCATCTTTATGTATTGAGGCTTTATACTTTGCGCTGATTTTAATACCTCGTGTCCCAAAGTTGAATGGCAAATGTTCTGAGAAGCTTTGGCCTTAATTATGGTTAAGCCTCTAAAAGAATCAATATATCTGCCTGGGTCCACTTTAAAATAGACTTTGTTGTCACTTACCAAGATATTTGTGTACAGAATTCACCTTGTGGGTCTGCATCAGAAGAAAGCCAAAGTCCTAGACAAATCTGAGTGAGAATTCTGCCTGTGCTTTCTTGTGTTCTACTCCTGGGACGTCTGCAGACTACTACAATCTGTATTTAATACACTATGCTGCTGGTAGAGCTGTTATGTTTTCTCTTGGCACTCATGACACTTTTAATCTGGTTGGAGTTCCTTAATGGTGTTATCCATACCTTTTTTTTGTGAGTTTGCAGTTGGTGAATTTTCTGAGGGGAATTTCTTTCCCTGGAAGTTTTCTGATTTATGATGTTATTTCCCTCATTGTAGCCGAATATCTTTATCGGAGGTATGCTACATTCCCCGCTGAGGGCATTTCCAGCTATTATGTGCGCTTTCCCTCTGCATGGTGTGATGCCTCGGTGGGCCTTGAAGTCTGGGGTTTGCTGCTTCCAGTTGCTGTTGAGCCTCTCTTCAGGTATTACCCCCATTCAGTCATTCGATCATTCAGCTGGCCGTGTTTTTCACCTGCAATATTGTATTCTTGATGGGCTTCACTTCAGGCACTGCTTGTTGCTTGCCTCCAGTTCCTGGCCACCACTGCTACTATGCAGTAGGATAGGTTCACCTCAGTGAACATGAACAAGCTTCATTAATGTAACCATTTACAAGGCATGGTAAAGAAGAGACATTTTTGGAATCCCATAGTATCAGGAACCACTTCCATCTGAGCTGATATCACAATGATCTCTCTCTCTTTGCACAAAGTTAATAGCTATTCTTAAAACAAATGCATAGTTAACTATTTACTCCAACTCTATACAGTTGGTTCTGATATAACCTGATAGTTCCATTCTCATGCAATCTTGTGTTATAAAAAATTGTGCAAAAGTTACACCTTGAAAACTGAAGGGGCTGGAATCATGTTATAGCCAATACAGGTAAGGAAAGTTAGCATTCTACAAACAATGGTCTAAATCCTTCAATTGTGTTGAAATCAATTGGCGTTGAAGAAACACACATTATGGCAGAACCAACTAAACTGCTAAACACTCCATTAGAATACAAAGCTGCTTCAGTAGCTACATTTCAACAGTGTGGTCTCTTAATTTTCTGTGTTGAAAAAAGAGTTCTTTTCAAAAGGAGTCTTCCCACTTGTAACAAATGAGTCCAAGCGACTAGCCATTGAATGACCTTTGGCAGAATGTAAAGGCATGACACTGAGTTGGAATTACTGATCTGACTATTGATGATAGCATAACTATGGGATGGATGAGAAACAAAAATATTTACACATTTTTATATGTCTTGATTAATATAATACTACTTAAGTATTCAAAGTAGTTGTTAGTACATAAATTCAATATATGGTCCAGGAGGGATTAACAATATGGTTTTCTCAAGTACTTGTTTTCCATATTTTGATAAATCTTTGTCAGCAGACATTTTAAGAATTATATGAAACTATAAAAATCTGAACTGGTGTTTGTAACATGCATCTCTAAATGCACAGTCCACTTCACCTGTGTTCCCTTGTCCTGATGATCCAGGCTAATTTTTTGCTTCTTACAGACTTCCACAACCACACTTCTCACACACATTTCTCTGCTGAAAAACATAAGTTTCTCCATGCTTTCTTCATAAATCAAACTGAAATTATAACCTGTCAAGTTGAGTATGTTTCTGTGCAAATATCAGGTTAAAGCACCTGAAGCTGCCAACATGTCAAGAATCTGGCAAAAGTCATTAACCTAGGATTCTGAATTTAGCTTGTGTTTTGTGCTTGGGTTTTCCAAGCTTTCTGGAATTTGTCAGGTAAACCAAGGAGGGAGAACAGCTTGAATTAATGAGGGTTGAAGAATTGACAAACAAATGCTTTCAAACTGAAACTTGACACTTGTTTCTATGCTGAGGTGAAAGGTTTTTGTTCACAGGAATTGTTCTGAAAGTGGGTTTTCACTGTTTTTGGACGATGTAATCCAATACTGTAAAGATAATTGCTACTACATTGATTGTTGCTATATTATTGCCTTTCATCTGCATTTTCAATATGTCAGCCTTTACAGCAATACAACAGCCACTTTTATAGCTTCACATTGGGTCTCAGATGAGGAATAATCAGATCAACACCATCCATCTTCTTCAGAGTCAAAAAGTGTGGCGCTGGAAAAGCACAGCAGGTCAGGCAGCATCCGAGGAACAGGAGAGTCGAGCTTTTTCCCGAAACATTGACTCTCTTGTTCTTCAGATGCTTCCTGATCTGCTGTGCTTTTCCAGCATCACACTTTTTGACTCTGATCTCCGGCATCTGCAGTCCTTTCTTCCTCCCAGCATCCTTCTTCGTAACTACTTGCTGCTCCACAGAACAGAGGGGATACACACAGAGTTCCAGCTCATCAGGTGACAATATCCCCAACTCAGGGCAACATGGAAAGGATCAGCATCTTAGACTTGACAGAGCACCAGAGCATCAGAATGGTCAGAATTTCTTACAAGACAGTTGTAGCTTCTTGCAGCAGACTTTCATTCCAAGTGAATGAAGTGTGCACATTGCCAATAGTGGTAAGAGTCACCACAGGGCAGAATTTATTCATCCCCAGATCTTTCTTGTATGGTGATATTTGTTGAATCTGACTGCATGCATCTGACAAGTGGCTGACCTGGTCGTGATTGCCAAGACTAGTACTTACGTTTCGGAAAGCTTTAGAGGGTTATGGGCCAGGTGCTGGCAAATGGGACCAGATTAAGTGGGGATATCTGGTCTGCATGGACGAGTTGGACCAAAGGGTCTGTTTCCATGCTGTACATCCCTATCACTCTATGTCTCTAAGAAGTGTTCCCTCAAATAAGCTGTTCTGACTGGTTTTCCACGTCACCATGGAATCATAGATCAATCAGTCATAGATTGCACCAGTCAAAAGGCCACAGTCCACTGAGGAGTATTTATCAGCCAGAAGGGATTCCACTCTTTAAAGATTACTGGTCTGCATGGAAAACCACCATGCATGATTCCCAAGCAACTACAATGGCATTTTAACAATGTGCTGGTCAAATCTCCCACAAATATCCGTACATTGAAGCAGAATCAATAAATGTCTCCCTGAATTCAGAGCACAACTTCTGAAAATGTGCCTGATGCCAATCTGAGGAATCCTATTACTCATGCCCAAGAAAAATACGAACAGAAATGAGATGAACATTAGAATTGTAATTTAACAAACAATTCAAGTGCCAAACATGAGATTCAAGTGTCTGAATATATCTGGGGAGGTGCCTTCTGCATGTGCCAACCGGGGTTATGGGAAGGATGGTTGTCTACTACCTTCTGCATAACATTGTGAAACAACAAGTGCTAGAACTCCATGAGGAGGGAGCTGCTTTGTGCTTTGCATCTTTGAAGGAGGAGAAGAAGTTTGTTGCAGTGAGGGTAGTAGCACATTAAGCTGCCAGGGATTTCTGGGACAGACTGATTCAAGAATCTCTGTTAGTCTGAGGCAGTGCAGCCATCTACACAATTCTGAACTCACAGTTACCCCTGCCATTCCCAGACCCTAGCACAAAACAATTCCGCAAGTGCCAACCTAACCCTCTCTCAACCATACAATGCTTCCCTTTTATTCCTATTGTAACAGTCTTTGCAAGGCAAAAGGCAACCTGGCAGGTGGGTGGTAAAAACGGAGAGGAATGAAGAATGGAGCTTTGAAATAAAGTTAAGAAACATTAAACCAAAATATGCTAACGTAACGGAGTGTTAAGTGAATATCTTTATGCAACAACAGTATAAATCATTTCTCTTCTTTTTTCTATTGCATCTTCGTGATGAAAAATCTGTGGCTTCGAAGATTAGGAACAAATGTTTTATTTCACTGCACTGACCGACAGCTTTTCATCTGGCCCAAACACACTGCTCCACTTGGATCTATGGGAGGTCTCTGGACAGGAGGCAGTACACAGAGTTCCAGTTTGGATGCATGTTGGCAGTGGGGAAACACAAGGTCAGGAGTGAAATCACTGAGTAAAATCCCCATTGCCATGTGCCTTTTCTCCAAAGTCTCTGCACCTAAACTTCCCTGTGAGCAAAGAGCTGACTGCACTTTATTGAGGCATTGAAGAGCCAACAGAGGATTTTCCTCACACCTGCTTGAGATGACATTCTGAGCATGAAAATGTTTGGCCCCCTTAGTCAATTGCCACACAGTATTGGATGCTCTTTGTAGATGTCTTTTGCATTAACACAAAGACCAGCACCAAGGCTGGAGGCATTGTGAAACTTATGGTAGAGATGGACTGCTCCGATTACACACAGATTTAGCTGATGCTCCTGAATAGTCCTCTTTGTTCATGGGATACTAGATTCAGCACCTCTGTCCGGTTGAGCAGAATTGAAGTGACCTCTGACAAGTGATCTCTGTAAAGCCACTGCTGTACCTGTCTACAACACCTAGTCCTGCACATTTTTATGTGTGCTTTGTCATCTGACAATTCCTTTAACCGTCTTGACGCCCCACCAAGATGTACGCATATACAAGCTATTTAAAGGTGCGTAGAGTCATGTGATGGTGCATTTGTAGATTGAACAACCTCCTCAGAGGCCTCTTTCTTACTCTTGCAAGAGATGACAGACATGTGCTGGAATTGATGAGATGGATTTAAGCCAACACTGTACAGATCATTGTATTTCAGTGGCTGCTGGAATCAAGTCACCACAGTAAGTATCACATACCATTCAGCTGCGTGACAGTTAATTTTGTTACCAGGAATCTGGATGAAGTTCATCTCTCTATCTTCAATTCTGAGACTTAGCTTACTCCAATGCCACCTCCTCTTTCACATCTGCCAAGGTGGAAAAGGCCAGGATGGCCATCTCTGGTCCTCTGTCTCTTCTTGCTGTCTGTACTCTCTTCTCCTACAACAAAAGAAGAAAGAGTCCTCTGTGTGTGAGCTATGAGATGTTTTGAGGAGATAAAAAAGATTTAATTTGGGGAGGATCACTATGAGGAATGGTTGAGGCATTGCTTTGGATGAGATTGAGTGTGAGTGGTGGATGGTCAGATAGGGATGTGAAGAGATACCTTGATAGAGAGGGATGGGTACACAAGTTTGTTACTATAAGGACTGATGTGTAGTAGAAAACTTGGAAAGGTGTAGTGAGGGGCTGTACATTTCCTGTTTTGATGAGGTTGTTAAATTTTGTTGTACTATACTTGCCAGTCACCACCTCTGTGGCTCTCAGCGACACCTTCTTTCATTCTCACATCTGCAGGGAACAAAATCTTCCAATGGCACGTTGCATTATTGCTAAAAATTATCAGCAAAATGTAGGACTGCCTTTCTATGTTGAGCCCCAGTGTGACAAGGATCCTTGCGAAGTTACTCATTTTTGACCCTCAGAAGGTTCCTGATAAGTTGATGAACTGGTAGTTCATGGGGGGCCTGCCTTCTTATTTTTCCTCATGCTTAATGCAGAATTTGGCTCCTCAAGGTATTCAACTACTTGTTTCTCCCTAACAAGGAGACTTTTCTATGCTCCACTGTGAACTATGGTTAACCTTCAAATATTGATAATGCTCATTGAGCTAGTAACCACTGCAATCTGCACATCAGCCAGTTCCTTATCCATAGCTGAAAATGTGTTGCTGGAAAAGCGCAGCAGGTCAGGCAGCATCCAAGGAGCAGGAGAGTCGACGTTTCGGGCATGAGCCCTTCTTCAGGTTCAGGTTCATGAGCCCTGAAGAAAGGCTCATGCCCGAAATGTCGACTCTCCTGCTCCTTGGATGCTGCCTGACCTGCTGCGCTTTTCCAGCAACACATTTTCAGCTCTGATCTCCAGCGTCTGCAGTCCTCACTTTCTCCGAGTTCCTTATCCATAGCTAAGTTCTGATCTAAATCACCGAAGTTTTGAGTTTTATTCAAACTCCTTTGTGCAGAACTGTGTTCTTCAGAAAAACTAAGTACACAAACAACTTGGTTATCACTTTGTAAAGATAAGAATCGCACAACACGAGGTTATAGTCCAACAGGACTTGGACTATAACCTGGTGTTGTGTGATTTTTGACTTTGTCCACCTTGGTCCAGCCACAGCACCTCCACGTCATGATTTCCTTAAGAAACCAAAGTGGTTGGCTAGATACCATATTTCATGTTGACTGACATGTTGTTAATAAGGTTAGTGTTAAAGGATAATCTTCAAGTTGACTCCTGATAATTGAATCCATTATTTTAGTTGAATTTAATGAAGACTAATGGATTTGTTTATAATCATTTTTGAATTGTCATCCTTTATGAATACACACACTGAATCAAATTGTGTCCAACTTACAAATGCTTTACCAGTGCATTGACACCCTAATAATGATTGTCAATGTTTCACAGTCCCTTTCAGCACTTTGAGAAAAATGTTATTTGTGCAGACCATTTATTTATTTAAGACCTTTCATCTTATCTGGGCCTTCCAACTCACTTATATCACACTCCTGAATTATATTGCAGTGCTTTTAGTTTAGGAAGAGTGTGCTATTTATGGTTTCCCTTGTGAATACTTTGAGAATAAAATCATTCAGAATATTTACTATCTTGTGCTTAAGCTCAGCATCAAGTTAATTTTGTAACTTTTAATGTTCTTACCCTGTCTCTGACATTCTACTTGCTGTAACAGAGTCAATTGCCTTTTTACTGCGCTCTGTCTCTTAAGTTAGATCCTGTGTTAGCCTTCCTTTCCCATTGTAACTGAATTTAGGATTACTTCTCTTTATGATGAATCATTCTTAGTTAGTCCTTCACTAATTATTCCTCCGTATCCACAAGGGTTCCATCCTGGAGAACCCCCACAAATAATGAAATTCTTGAATGCAGAGCTCGTTAAAAAAAAGATTAAAAATAGTTTAAATATTGTGATTATGTGATTTTTTTTCTGTTGGTGTTGAATTTTGTTGTTACTTATTTCCTGGTGTAGATAGGTGAATTCAGAATTCATCATTTTGTGGATACAGAGGATTTACTTTCTGCAATTTCTGCTGGAATCCAACATTCTGTGAGGGTTCAAAATCAGTAGAAAGGGGTATTACATTCAGATGTTCCAAATTGTATTGGTTAAATGCAATTCAGATAGAAATATGGTTGCAAGGTGTTCGATAGGCCACTCAATACAGTTCAAGAGTCTTAGAAGTAGAATTTAAAGGTTACAAGTAATGGGGAAATCATGTGAGAGGAAGAAAGACATGCAGACTCCATGGTCGGTGGTGTTACTTTTAGCTGTGATGCTGAGAAGGAAGACAGCTGTACTATACAGATGTTCTGTATAGGTGACTCAGTGAAAATTCAAGAGCAGTTGGAAATCTTTGGATGTTGTTAGAACTTAAGCAGAAGTCTATGAGCAAGTAGATAGTTAAGTATTGCAGCCAAGACTCCAAACAATTTCTGAGAGTGGGGTTGGGGTGGGGGGGGTGTTCAGAAGAAGCCATGTTCTTGAATAGTTCAGTACAATTGAGGATATGGATTGAAAAGCCCACAAGCAGTATTGGCTTTGTGTGGCTGAGCAAGATTTATGTTTGGAGAAATGCAAAAGTAGTACCAGTTTGATGAAGCTAACTATTGAAAGCAACAATTGTTGACAATTCCTGAAGAGAGTTAACCTTGTTCCCTGCTGCGGAGCAAGTTGAGAAACAATATAACTAAAAATTCTTTGCTTTTGTTATAACAATTGATATCTTTTCAGTGCATGTATTTTTGACCAAATCTTTTTAAACTCATAGGTGTTAAGTGTGTGTTTAGATTTGATTCTCCACAGTCTGGAAACAGACCCTTCAGCACAAGAAGTCTACACCGACCCTCCGAACAGTAACCCATCCAGACCCATCCCCCTACCCTATATTTACCCCTGACTAACTCACCTAACACTATGGGCAATTTAGCATGGCCATTTCACCTGGATCTTTGGATTGTGGGAGGAAACCAGAGCACCTGGAGGAAACAGCTGAAAATGTGTTGCTGGTTAAAGCACAGCAGGTTAGGCAGCATCCAAGGAATAGGAAATTTGACGTTTCGGGCATAAGCCCTTCATCAGGAATGGCTGATGAAGGGCTTATGCCCGAAACGTCGAATTTCCTATTCCTTGGATGCTGCCTAACCTGCTGTGCTTTAACCAGCAACACATTTTCAGCTGTGATCTCCAGCATCTGCAGACCTCATTTTTCACCTGGAGGAAACCCATGCAGACACGGGGAGAATGTGCAAACTCCACACAGCGCCAGGGTCCTAGATCACTCTAGTCGAGAATCAACCCCAGGACCCTAGCACTGCGAGGCAGCAGTGCTATCCACTGAGCCACAATGCCACCTCATTTGTGTCTTCTTTATTGACTTTACACATTTTTTCTGCACATTACAATCTTAAAGTCATTTTAAAACTGCAACGTTTAGGAACAGTTGTTTATTATGCTGCTGCAATAATTAGAATTTTGATTTTAACATTGTTTAAATAGCTTACCATACTTTAAAAACAGTCCAATACCACACAAGGTAGATATGTTCAATTTTAATGGAATAAATTGTGCATTTTACATAATTTCAGACAAGCTGAAGTTGTGCCTATGGGTAAATACTATGGTGCAGTTTCACACTCTAGGAGGACATATAGTCATAGTCATAATCATAGCAATATATGCAGCACAGAAACAAACTCTGCAGTTCAACTCATCCAGATATCCTACATTAATCTCATCCCATTTGCCAGCTTTTAGCCCATATCCCTCTCTACCCTTCCTATTCATATATCCATCCAGATGCCTTTTAAATGTTGAAATTTACCAGCCTCCACCACTTCCTCTGGCAGCTCATTCCATACACTCACCACCCACTGTGTGAAAAAGTTACCATTTATGTCCCTTTCAAATCTTTCCCCTCTCACCCTATGCGTATGACCTCTGGCTTTGGGCTCCCCAAGCCCAGGGAAAAGACCTTGGCTATTCACCCTATCCATATCCTGAATGATTTTATAAGCCCAGGAAAGGTGGGTGACCAACTGCAATGGGAGCAGTCTTTGAGGCAGTCCTTGGCAGACCAAGTTTTGAGAAAATATTTCAAGATCAGATTGGCAAAGTGTGATGAATTGTAATTCCTTGTGAAGTTTACTGAGATTTGATGGTGCATTATGTTTGGGGGGATTTCTAGTAAATTTGTGGAACCTATCTTAACTGAATTTATTATTTGATGTGTAATGTGTGTGTTCTATCATAGTTTTGTGACTCATAATTAGCACATGTTAATTCTGTGTATGATAAATATCTTATGCATCTATTGTAGATTGTATTACAGTTCTGATATTATATAGTAAAGTTGACTGTTTATTGATCAAAGCTATGGAATCTTCGGAAGGCTAAGGAACATCCAAGACTGTTTCTTGTTTATGTTGGTAGCTTGGTAGGATAAAGTGGAAGACAGGATAAGCCCAGCATGAAAATAAGACAGTATAAGGATGCAAGAACATCACAGGTAGCATCAGGAAACAGGCATTACGAAAGACTGATTAGCGTAGAATACTAATTCAAATGATATGACTCGTAATGAATAACACAAAGTATAACAACACTTGAGTATTAGCCATAGGACATAAGACATTTAAAGGAAGATTTAAAAAATTTAAGTCATAAATTTGTTGAAGTAAAGTTAACCAAGTTAGATCTTCCATTGAACTTTGACAAACATCCGGCAATAGCTATTTCTAGCAAATATCAGAAAAAATACCATTATTAGAAGGAAATGCTAAAGAGTCACATTAATTGGTTGAATGTGGAATTATAACTCTTTCTGACAAAACAGTTGAAATTTGTTTGAAAAGTGCATTGTAAGTTGTGAATTCCAATGAATAAAACGATGAGGTGTACAGTAGATGGAAGAGCAGATCCAGACTTTAAAAGCAGGCAATGGACTTTTTTTAAGGAACAGAAGGAAAAGCTGGTGATTAAATTGAAAGAGACTGAGGAGCAATCAGTTGCCATTGAGAAAAAAATTCCAAAATGAAAAGAATGCCTAAGTGAAGTGATCAATCCTTTGTAAGAGTTCTGCAGATGAAACTTAAACCACAGCGACTGAACTGACCAGAGCTGTTTCTTAGCTGAATGAAAATATCAACAACCTGACAAAGCATTGGACTGTAAGAGAGTAAACAAATGTTTAGAGGAAATTGTGAAAGATATAGAAATGAAGTCTGAACATTCGAAGAATTAATCTCAAGGAAATGATTGTGTTTGGAAAGCCATGGCTTATCATTTGGAAGAAGTAAGGTGAACAGTCAGAATGATGGAGACTCTGCCAGGGTAAGACTGAGACAGAGTGAATCACGAGAAATTTGGGTCAAAGTGGTAATTTAGCGTCGAGGTAGAAATTGGTGCTCTATAGTTAAGATTTTGTCCAAGAAATAAAGTCTCCAAAGCGAGAGGTGAGCAGGAGAGGAAATAAAGCGTGGATCAAAAGCCTTCTTAAAACTAAGATGTGACATCAAAAATGCAGGGTAAACAACTGATCAATGCATAGGTTTGGTCAGTATTTCCAATCTTTAAATGAAAGTTGGGCATTTAGTTTATGTTTAAATCTCTGGACCTTTTTTTCTCTCATTTACTCAAAAATAGCTTGTTATGTTTCCATAATAAGTCCACACTTAAACAAAAGGTAACCAATAGCTTTCCTGATGAAGGACTTATGCCCGAAACGTTGATGCTCCTGCTCCTCAAAATCTGCTGACCTGGTGTGCTTTTCCAGCACCATACTCTTGACTCTGATCTCCAGCATCTGCAGTCCTCACTTTCTCCCCTCTCTTTACAATAGTTTAGATACATGCTGTGGAACTAAAGAAACAGCTTGTCAGAACGCTTCCATTATTCTGTTGAGTAGTGTACACAGACAGCATGCAACAAATGGTTGCCTTTGTGAAGTATTTTGAGAGCTACACCTCATGTTTGCCATGAATAACCCTCATCCTTATTTGAAGGAACTTCTACTGCTGGACATGCTACAAGAACTCAGCAATCCACATACATAATCTCCTAAAATTATTATCCATTTTGCTTTAGCTCAGAATCTAAGTAAATTTAAATGCTTGAACAGTGATGTGAGCGTCGCCTTTTTTTTAAGAACAGGGAAATCTATTTCACAGTACTTTTGATTGAAAAGGATAGACCAGATCAAAAAAATTGAAGTTCTAAATTGGAGGAAGGCTAATTTTAATGGTACTAGGCAAGAACTATCCAAAGCTGATTGGGGGCAGGTGTTCCCAGGCAAAGTGTCCAGAGATAGGACATTCCTGTTAGGATGAAAGGAAAGGCTAGTTGGTGTAGATAAAGCTGGATGACTAGAGAAATTGAGGTTTTGGTTAAGAAAAAGAAGGAAGCACATGTCAGGTATAGACAAGAGAGATTGAATGAATCTTTAGAAGAATATAAAGTCAATAGGAGTATACTTAAGAGGGAAATCAGGAGGCCAAAAAGGGGACATGAAATAGCTTTGGCAAATAGGGTTAAGGAGAATCTAAAGGGATTTTATAAATGCATTAAGGACAAAAGGGTAACAAGGGAGAGAAGCGGGCCCCTCAAAGATCAGCAAGGCAGCCTATGTGTGGAGCCGCAGGAGATGGGGAGGTACTAAGCAAATACTTTGCATCAGTATTTACTGTGGAGAAGGACATGGAAAATATAGAAAGTGGGGAAATAGAAGATGACGGTGTATTGTACCTTTAAGAGAGTTAACAGCTAGCAGTGACAGCATCAAGTGTTCTCAATAAAATACAATATAACGTGCTTCAGCTACTGGGGTAATTAGGGTAGCTGGTTGCCTGAAACAACAAAACAGATTTGAATTAGGCCAATCAGTTTAAATTATACCCTGAAAAATACTAAACTCTAATCCAGTTTGAATTTAGTACATTGACAATCTTAAAAGCCAGTGACACAATCCAATGCTTTGTGGGTATAAGATTGGGTTGAATTGAACAGCTGAGAGGAGAACTGCCAAGCTACTAGCATGTAAAGACTGTCTGAAAAATAGCTATCTTAAAAGGTACATTTATTGATCAGTAACCTCTGAAGCAGAATCCCCAAGAAGAAGAAAAGAAGACAGGAATATAGAGAAAACTGAAAGCTGCCTGGATTTGAGATGAGAAGTTTTGTTTTATAAACCTTAATTGGGAATTTTATCAGACTAGTATTATAGAAGGGGAAGGTGAAAGATAGGTTGGACGAAGGACTTGTAAATGGCTGTTAGTTAATTATTCTGTGTTATACTTTAAGAAATAAAGTTGTTAATTTTTACTTTAAGTATTTCCTGGCCTCTCAAATTTTGACAGATTGCTGCACGGGATAAATCTTTTCTGTGCTGCTGGTTTAAATTAAACAGAAGTGTTTACCCCGTGTCGTCACAGTTTGGGCGTTCGGATCTGGGATTTGAACTGGTTTAGACAGATTTTAACAGATGTGGGGGTATGAAAAGTCCCAGCAGATTTAAACACTTGCAGCTTTGTGTCCCAGACTTTTAAATAAAATGTAGGTGAGACAATTTGTTTAATTTCAGTGATTTGTGGTTGATTAAATTTAAAGTAAGAGAAATAGCTCTTGAAATTGCTGAAGAGGTTCTGGGATTTGAAGATGATTCCCAAATTTGCAAAGCAAGTTTAGAAAGAAAGAAAAAGGTCATACTTTTAGAATTAGCAAATAAGTTAATTTTGGGTTTAACGAGGGATGAAAGTTAAGCTGAAATTGTAAGGGGATTATTTAAACACTTAGGTATGTCAGAGAAACAGACAAGTGCAGTAGAGGTAGAAAAACTTAAATGACAATTGAGGAAAATGGAGTTACAAGATAAACAAAGGAAGAGAGAAAGGGACAGAGAGAGGAGAAAGAGATAAGAGAGGGAGAAAGAAAGAGAAAGAGAGAGAGAGAGTGAGAGAGAGAGAGGAAAAAGAGAGAAGGTTCTTGGCTGAGCAAAGAGGAGAGAAGAAAGTGATAGAGAGAGAGACAAAGAGAGAGACAGAGAGGAAAAAGGAAGAGAGAGAATGTTTTTAGCTGAGCAAAAAGAGAGAATTTAAACTTGAGAAGTTGCGATTGAGTCAGCAAAGTTAACAGGATTGAGATTAAAAAAGAAAATAGCAATATATATAAATATGACAAAACTCTGCCACATTTTGATGAGAAAGATGTTGAAGCCTTCTTTATTTCATTTGAAAAATTGGCTAGGCAGATGGAGTGGTCCAAGGATTTGTGGGTAATGCTAGTTCAGACTAAACTAATAGGCAGAGCTATTGAGGTATTTGCCACACTGTCAGATGGGTGGTCAAGAGATTATGTAGAGGTTAAACAGACTTTAAGTGCTTATGAATTGGTCCCAGAAGCATTTAGACAGTGGATCAGAAACATAAAGAAGGAACCAGGTCAGACTTATATTGTGTTTTGGAAAAAATAAACAGAGTCAATTTGATCGATGGATGCGTACTTTGAAAATAGGTAAGACCTTTGAGGCTCTAAGAAAGATTAGTCTGCTGGAGGAGTTTAAAAACTCACTTCCAAAGATGGTAAGAATTCACATGGATGAAGGTCAGGAAGTGAGAAGGGCAGCAGAATTAGCAGATGAGAACATGTTGGATCATAAGATAAGCTTCTGGCCAGAATTTCGTCCTGTGAGGGATAGAAGTTGGGAGAAGGGGAGATGTTACACTAGGAAACCAAGAGGAGAAGGCACTGGTAAGAATTTACCACAGGATAAAAAAGAGGCCCAAGAGGGTAGACAGAAGGTGAAAGGCCTCAGGTATTTGAAAATGGAGTGGGGCACAGAAAATTACAGTACCAGTAGTTTTAGAAAGGGACTGGGAAAAGGTGTTTTCACTGCCTGAAGGTGGGGCATGCAAAGTCACAGTGTTGGTTGTTAGAGGAGGATACTGTGGGAAAAGATGTGGTAAAAGAAGCTAAGTCAGTGGCATTAGTGAAGGTAATAAAGCAGACCCCAAGAAGAGCCGAGGAGCTGCAGGAGAGTGTACAGCCTAGGCAGGGGTTGGGTATGGAGTTAGTACTTGATCTTTACAAAGAATTTGCTTTTGTGGGTAAAGTTTGCTAAGAAAGAACAGGGGGAGAAGGACAAGAAATTCAGGATTTAACCAGTCGCTGATAGTAAGGGACAAGCGAATGTGTACTTTTTCTGATCTGACACCCGAGAGTGTAGTAATTTGTGGGATAGATAGACAGAAATTTAGCGTTCCCCGATGTAAGATCAGGCTGGAGAGCCAACTCAAGACTGGGAAAGTTACAGTGGGAGTGATTGACAGAGTGTCAGTTCCAGAAATCCAGTTTGTTCTTCGGAATGATTTGGCAGGATCCAAGGTGGGAGTGACACTCCTTGTTGTGGAGAAGCTCAAGGTAGAGGAGTTAAAATAAAAATATCCTGGTATTTTTCAGACTATGTAGTAACCAGATCACACTATCATAAGTCACAACTACAAAGCAAAAAGTAAAGAGAAAGATGGAGGAGTTGAGGTTAGGAGTTAGCAGGCCCCCATGTTTGACATAATGGTGTAGGGGCAGAGGGTCAGACATAAATGTTTACTCCTGAAAGGCTAAGGGACTTGCAACAGCAAGACAAGACAATAAAAGATATAGATATGGATGCGTACTCTGTAAAGGAGGCAGAGAATATTCTGGAGGGTTATCTGAAAGATAGAATCCTAAGGTAGAAATGGAGACCACGGCAGGTTAGTGTAGAGGAGCAGTGCCGATAGCATACAGACAGGAAGTGTTCCAGGTAGCACATGAATTGCCTGTAGGAGGTCACCTCGGGGTATGAAAGACTCAAGTTAAGGTACAAAAACATTTTTGTTGGCCTGGAATGTACAAGGATGTGGTTAACTTCTGCTGAACGTGTCATACATGCCAAATGGTAGTTAGGCCTCAGGCGGTAATAAAACCAGCACTTTTGTTGCCAATTCTCACATTTGAAGAACCTTTCACACAGGTTATAATTCATTGTGTAGTTTCCTTCCCGAGAACTAAAAGTGGGAACCAGTACTTGTTAACCATGAAGGATAAATCTTTTCTGTGTTGCTGCTTTAAATTAAGCAGGAGTGTTTATCCCGTGTTATAACAATGGTGACAACTTGAAAAATGTCCATCTTACAGGGGAGATACTGGCTGTCTTGAAACATATAAAAGTGGATAAATCCCCTGGACCTGATCAGGTGTACCCTAGAACTCTGTGGGAAGCTAGGGAAGTAATTGCTGGGCCCCTTGCTGAGATATTTGTGTCATTGACAGTCACAGGTGAGGTACCGGAAGGCGGGACGTTGGCTAACATGATGTCACTATTTAAGAAGGGTGGTAAGGACATGCCAGGGAACTATAGACCGGGCGGTCTGACTTCGGTGATGGGCAAGTTGTTTGAAGGAATCCTGAGGAACAGGATTTTACATGCATTTGGAAAGGCAAGGACTGATTAGGGATAGTGAGAATGGTTTTCTGCATGGGAAATCATGTCTCATGAATTTGATTGAGATTTTTGAAGAAGTAACAAAGAGAATTGATGAGGGCAGAGTGGTAGACGTGATCTATATGGACTTCAGTAAGAGGTTCAACAAGCTTCCTCATTGGAAACTGGTTAGCAAGGTTAGACCACATGGAATACAGGGAGAACTAGCCATTTGGATACAGAACTGGCTCGAAGGTGAAAGACTTAGGGTGGTGGTGGAGGGTTGCTTTTCAGACTGGAGGCCTGTGGCCAGTGGTGTGCCTCAAGGATCAATGCTGGGTCCACTACTTTTCATCATTTATATAAATGATTTGGATGTAAGCATAAGAGTTATAATTAGTAAGTTTGCAGATGACACCAAAATTGGAGGTGTAGTAGACAGCGAAGAAGGTTACTTCAGAGTACAATAGTACAATAGGATCTTGATCAGATGGGCCAAGGGGCTGAGCAGGGGCAGATGGAGTTTAATTTAGATAAATGCGAGGTGCTACATTTTGGGAAAGCAAATCTTAGCAGGACTTGTACACTTAATGATAAGGTCCTAGAGAGTGTTGCTAAACAAAGAGACCTTGGAGTGCAGGGTCATAGTTCCTTGAAAGTAGAATCACAAGTAGATAGGATAGTGAAGAAGGCATTTGATATGCTTTCCTTTATTGAACAAGGCATTGAGTATAGCAGTTGGGAGGTCATGTAGTGGCTGTACAGGACATTGTTTTGGCCACTTTTGGAATATTGCGTGCAGTTCTGGTCTCCTTCCTAACGGAATGATGTTGTGAAACTTAAAGGGATCAGAAAATATTTACAAGGATGTTGCAAGGATTGGAGAATTTGAGCTATAGGGAGAGGCTAGACAGGCTGAGATTGTTTTTCCTAGAGCTTCGGAGGCTGAGGGGTGACCTTATAGAGGTTTATAAGATCATGAGGGATATGAATAGGATAAATAGACAAGGTTGTTTCCTTGGGCTGGAGAATCCAGAACTAGAGGGCATAGGTTTAGGGTGAGAGGGGAAAAGTATAAAAGGGACCTAAGGGGCAACATTTCCACATAGGCAGTGGTGCGTGTGTGGAATGAGCTGCCAAAGGAAGTGGTGAAGCCTGGTACAAATACAGCATTTAAAAGGCAACTGGATCAGTATATTAATAGGAAGGGTTCAGAAGATATGGGCTGGCAAATGCAACTAAATTAGGTTGGGATATCTGTTCAGCATGGACGAATTGGACCGAAGGGTTTGTTTCCATGCTGTACATCTCTCTGACTCTATAGCAATTTTCTGTTGAGGTTTTGTTTGACAAATATGACTGGGAGGTGTTTTACTTTATTAAGTACTTTAAAAAGCTTTGACTAATTCTAGCAAATATTAGACATGATAAAGGTAACAACCAAGGAAATGATTGGGCATTTTCCAAAGACATTCTTGACGAATTCTCATACTTCAGTGATATTAGGTATTTTATAATAATTCTTTAACTTCAAACTCACTTACTCTTGTTGTAATTTGGCATCAACTTGTGGAAAAATGTAGCTATAGTTTTTTTTTATGTTTTAGTGACCAAAAGTTACAATATTCTATATCGAGTAGTGAATATTTAAAATTAAGTCAGAGTATAGGGCATGCTATTGATTTTCATTTTATTTTAGCAAATTATCATTACAGTGTACATTTAAATCCATAATTTTCACATGATAATTAAATATTAATCAACAGAATATTTAAAAGCAACCATCTTGGAGAAATTGTTCTAAGATTTCCTAAATATGTCAATAGGTCGCCTGGAAATGAAAGCAGAGAATAACTCAGATTTGAAACATTGCTATACTTCCATTGATTGAAAATAGTTTACTACAAGACAAATCATCCATTTGCAATATATTTAAACATTTAACTCCCAGGAGATTTGTCTCAGGTTAAAATGTTACATTTATATTAGTATAAATAAACATTGTCTATTTTGTGAAGCCCCAAAACAGCTCGTAAATGACCATTATTTGTAATGAATACACTGGTGGATTAAACTGATGCTGGGTAATGAATTCATTAATAATGCAGAATATTTTCAGTAAGAAGCTAGAACAAGCTGATTTTTGGTTTCTTGAGTCTTGTTGACCTACATTTTATACAGTTTTACCTTCTTTAGTAGACGCTATTGAAAATGTTAATAATAAAAGAGTGGTAATTAAATGAGCCTTGAGATAGTGTGTCAAATTCAAGGTTATATATCCAACTGATGTATCCTAATCTCAATAGTTCCATCATGCAAAAATGTCAAGCAGGTTAAAAGTCTTCCACTTGAGGAATAGACAGAACCATGTCAGATTTTCACTAATGAGGCACAAAGGTTTCAGTTAGGAATATCCCCGATTTGGCAGATCTCTCTCCATAGTAATGAAGTGAAAGCGGGCCTTGACAAGGAGGAGGACAGATCATGTCTTGGGGCCTGTGCACTGTTCCTGGTGTGAGGGCGGAAGTTCTTGGAGTCTTGCATCAGAGATCTGTCAGCAGTTAGGTGAATAACACCTCTAATTGTTGGCCAACCTGTTGGTTTGTCTGGAAGATATAGTCCAATGTATGTCTCCCATATAGAGGCCCAAGTGGCAGTGTCTATGGTGATATGTCTGGCAAAATTGGACAAGATGTCCAGTGAGGACTAAATTGATGTGAGGAACATCTCACTTCATCTTTAATTATTTCACCAGAAGCATGATGCGATTCTCACTGGACAATAGGGTGTTGTCATGGAATCATATTTACACTGACATCTCACCAGTATCTCCAATGTGCCCTCAGAAGATCTTTTTTCTTTACTTGCCACCATATCTCAGTGCATTCCAGCATTTCCACCTGGGGTGGAGAGAACCTGCCCTGCTGTGGAACCCACTGGCCTTGGAGGGGGGCAGTTGTATCTAGCAGGCCCAGATACACTGAGTGCATCCTGCCTGGAGGCTAATGCACTTTCCTCAGCTTGAACTCAGAGGGCTGAGGGTGGTAGACAGGATGAAGATGAATGACCCTGCCACTCCTGGAGAGCATGAGAGGAGAATTCTAGGATACCTGTTGTGGATTCTCCTCAAGATGGGTGATCTGTTCCCTTGTGAGGAAGTAAGTTCAGTGACCCTTGACCCCTGTCATCATATGGATCATCAATATCAGCTTCATCAGCAATGTTATTCTGCAAATAATCGTCTGTACCATCAAGTTCTTAAGCTATACTGGAAGACCTTGCTTAGAGAAAGGTCCAATGGTTGAGCAAGACTGTTTGGATCACTAGGACTCACCACAATATCATTGTTTTGCAATCTGATTTCAGCAACAATGTCATCAAAAAGGTATAATCTGCAGATGCCCCAGACAAGAAGACTTCACTTTGAACTGTTCCTACTGATCTAAAGCTCCAAACTTTTCTCAGCCATATTTTTAAGCCAGTTTCATCCATCCATTCTTTACTTTGAACATGGATGATTATCCCTTCTGGGAATTGCTGTTTTGGGAGGGTTTTTCACTTGAATCTCACCATTAGTTGAAGCTTTGTCCCATTAGTCATAAACAACAGCATAGCTGCGAATCTTTTTTTTTGGCCCATTAATTTCACTTAGTAGTCTCTTTGCTGTAACTTTGTTGTCCATCTGATTGGATGGCATGTGAATGTTCATGGGATTCTCATCCTTGTTCCCAATACAGATCAATCTGTATGCATACTTTTGTTGAAGTTTGATGATAAGCTGCTGATGTGCAAAATGCCCACGTTATCAAGTCCTGATGGGTGACTGTGTGAACATTTGGTCTTCTTCCACAGCATAAAATTGTTTTCTTCATAAGCCTGGCACACTGTCCAGGACTGGTGTTGAAATCTGCAATACCTATTTTTCTTTCTTGATTCAGGTGATAATTTGAATAGGTCCTTGAGAAACTGCAAATCCATTCTGGAAATTTTCATTCATGTATGTCGCAATTTTGTCTTCCAACTGCGGTGCAAACGCTAGGTGTTCTTCTGTTTGAGCATGTACACATAAGCAGCTGTCCAGCTGTCTGGAAAACTATCTCCACTTTCTAACACTTTTTCCCAAGACTTTGAATCCTTTGGCAGCTGCCTACTTATTTATCTCTTCTACAACTCCAATGACATTAAATCTACACTGGATTGTGTATCTACTGTTCTTTCTTACGTGGCAGTTCTGGAAGGGGTGCAGCATGCACCAGAGGAGAGCTAGCCTTGACAGTAAATGTTATTGTGCACAGATATGAGACACTGAACAACTGCCTTCAATGGTGTGCTATTCTGTGATTCTATGAAATGGGTTTGCACCAGCGTAAGTGACTTCAGTGGCAAGTACAAACAGATTCAGTGTTTAAGCTAAAGGTCAGAATAATAAACAATTTCTAACCAAATAGTGGGCTTGGCTTAAATAAGATTGACCATTAGAATCATAGGATCCCTGCAGCATGGAATTAGGCGATTCGGCCCATCAAGTCCACACTGACTCTCTGAATACCATACCACTTATCCCTGTAACCCTGCATACCCCATGGCTGATCCACTTAATCAACACATCTCTGAGCACAATGGGCAATTTATCATGGCCAATATATCTAATCTGCACATTTTTGGACTGTGGGAGGAAGCTGGAACACCTGGAGAAAACCCACAAGAAGAATGTGCACACTCCACATAGACAGGTCACCTGACAGTCAAATCGAACTCGGGACCAGCAGTGCTAATTATTGAGCAACCGTGCACCTACTTTAGTTGGGTATACTTTAGGTATATATTTACTTTCTGACCATTCATAAAATATATGTTGCTTCAGTAGAATTTAAAGGTAAAAGCTTCCAAATGAAGAAATGAGATGGACGTTTGGGATTATATTTGAAACTTTGTACTTATTTGGCCACTTTATTGAAATCTGATTTATATGTACTTTAAAAGGTATTTGAATAAATACTTAAGCTGGACTGTTCCTCATTTTTCAGCTCCAATTAATATTTAATTTGATAAAGATTGCAGTCAATGAATTTCTCAAATGATTTTTATAAAAACAACAGTGAACATGTAGCATTTTATATTCACCATATTAGAAACTATGATGTGCCAGGATCTGATTAATACGTTATCAATACTTTGTCAGCCTATGAAATTTTAGCCTTTCCTAAATTTAGCAATGGCAGAATAAATACCTTTCATAAACATATTTTATACCAGTGAAAATAATGTACACTATTTCATAGCAATTTCCTGAAAAGAAATGAATATAACAGCACAGAAAAAGCACTTACTTGGATAATTAGTTTGTCTTTGTAATATATACTCAGCTAGCAGTACCTTAAGCCTCCTACTTGGTAAGAGTTTCACATTCTAATTTTGACACATGTGTTTGGTGACAGGTGATCTACTGGGAAATGTGGCATCAAGAGTCATAAGACAGGGGTCACAGTTCATGTGAATTTGCAATTTAAGTATCTCATGACTGAACAGAGATGCAGATGAGGTAAGAACCATATTTTATATGTTAACTCTTCATGTAGGTTAATCAAGTGACAAATGATCTACAGAGAAATATGTGAAACACAATTGCTAAATACTATCAGAGGTGATATGTACAGTATTAAATTATTATAGAAGTACATGTCTTCACCTTTAAATAGTTTGCTGCCTGATTTAGATGTGGTGCTGATCTGAAGAAATGTCAACTTGACTACAATGATCTTGACCTATTAGTGTTTTATATATGTTGTAAAGAAAAGCTTTTCACTGGATTCCAATGGGTGTCTTGTTTCCAGAAACTTGGTAAGGATTTTAACCCACTGCTGCAGATGGAGTGGGGACACAGCTAGAATGTGTCAAAGCTTTATCTTTGACTCACACAACTCAGATGATTTTAGACTTTCTCAGCTTTAAATAATCAATGCAGATATCAAAACAAATACTCCTTGATACCTTCACAAACTGAAACCTTAATCTCCCTGAATACATTCCTTTTTTTCTTGGAGTAACTCTCTTCAGTCAGGTATCTGTTGAACTGAATCCAAAAAAAACATTAATAACTTAACTTCTGCTAAGCTGTTGGTCTTATTTCTTTTTCGTAAAACCCCACAATATGAACAAACTTCCTTAACCCTCCAGAGAGTCACCTAATGGCTCTCTGATAGCTACTAGTTTAAAACCAAAGTTCTGTAAAGACTGACCTAGTTAATTATTAAATACCTTCATAAAACTCATACACAAAAACCCATATTGCACTGGTTTGAAGTCCAATCTCTCCAAAATAACATTAAGATTTTAAATAACATACACTTTACTGGACCTTCCTCCAAAGAAGAATGAAAATGTAACTTTAAGAGGCATCTTCATTATCCATGAAAAAAAAATTTCAACACTATTCTTTACATCACAATAACAGAAATAACAGATTACATATTTAATGTCAATATATCTGCATCGTATGTGCTGTTGATAACGTACCCACTGTAACATTCAACTAAATATTACAGTTTTTTGGCTAAATGTCAGGTTTAAGTTTCATGGTGAGTGTTCATCATAATGGTCCACAGTACAGAATTATGCTCATTGTCCCATTAAGTCAGCACCAGTCAAAAACAACCACCTAACTTTTCTAACCCCATTTTCCAACAGTTGGCCCATAGTCATGATGCCCTTAGCATTGCAAGCGTACATCTAATAGTTCTTAAATATCATGAGGGCTTGTGCTTCTACCACCTTGACTTGCAATGAGCTCCAGATTCCCACCACCTTCTGAGTGAAAAAACTTTATCCAAATAACTAGCAAGTTTACTCACTGCATCTTACTAAACTTGACTCATTAACTACCTACCTCACTCTGATGGCACCCCTCTCATCCAACTTAAGCCAAATTCTACCACTTGACTTGCCCAGAACAAGTTGCCACTGCTGCAGTGTCTGGGAATGGACTGATATCCCTAGAACCAATGCCATCTTTAAAAGACAGTTGTGAACCCAGACAATCACATTCAAGCTTTTTTAATTCCATCTTCCCCTCTAATATTGTCTACTTCTTTCTCTCCTCACTTTCCACTAGTCTCTCTTTTGTACTTTATCCTCTTTTTGCAATACAGCTCTCTTAACCTTAAGTCTTTATCAATGGCTCTTTTCTTCCCATTCAAGATTTTTTCATTCCCTTTTCTCCCTCTTTTTCTTCCATCTCAAGTCCTTACATTTCCATTTCTATCTTGGCTAACTCTCACTAAGACATCTCAATTTCAGTTTTCCATTCTTCTAAATCTAACTGTTGAATAATCAACTTAATTATCTCCTTCTTGCAAAATTCTGCTTTTCCTTCTACCTTCAATTTATCTGCTAGCTCTCCCAGTTTAGCCTTAGTCAAAGATTTCAAATAAATCACCTACAGATTCAAGTTAATGTTGTATATGAAATTGGAGGAACACGTGGTAAAAATATAGGGAAGTAATGAGTGGGCATGTCAGTCGTAGGACTGACTGGAATTTTTTATATTCATTCATGGGATGCCAATGTTACTAGTGGACTGGCAATGTATCTCCAAGTCAGGTTGGTAAGTAGCTAGGTGGGGAATTCTCAGATGGTGCTGCTCCCATCTATTTGTGCCCTCTCTTTGCAAGAACTGTAACTCAAAGACTTGGTTAGCTGAATGGCATTCTTCTGATTGGTACTATTCTATTGGACATAAAATGCTTTGCAAAGGCACTTGAACGGAGGCCATTGAGGGTCAAAGCAGAGGAGAGATAAGGGGCAAAAACAGAAAGTGTTGCAGAAATTCAGCCGGTTTGGCAGCATCTGTAAAGAGAAAAGCAGACTTAACCATTTCAAGTCTCGTGACCCTTCATCCTGAAGTGGATGGAGGATCAGCAACCATGATATTTTCGTCTAGTTCTGCATAAACCCCAAAGTCCCACTGCTCCTGCACCCTGTTTTAAATTGTACGCTTCACTTTATAACTCCACTCTTGTTTTTGTTTCAAAACAAAATGTATTGCATTTATTAATATTAAACTTCAAGAGCCATAAGTCTGCCCATTCTAACAGCATATCATCTCAAATAGTTTATTACTGCCTTGCTGACAGTTCATAACTGATTTCAAAGTTTGTGACAGCCCCTACATTGTGTTGTGCACATTCAAGTCTAGATCATGAAAGTATACCACGAAAGGCAATGGCCCAAATACTGGCCTGTGGAACCACTATATAAACTTGCTTCTATCCAATAAGCAACTATTCACCACAACACTCTGTTTCCTGTCATTCAGCCAACTTTTTATCCATACTGCCGCTGAGCATTTTATTGGCCAAATTTCAAGTGAGCAGCTGGTAGGCAGGATGTAAGTAAGGCTCAAAAGTTAAAATTACCTGTGGATTAAACCAGCATTGTTTGCCTTGTTTGATGCTCACACTGCCTCCCACATGGATCCAAAACCTGCTTCCTACTAAAATCCCTCTTACTCTAAATCCTATTTTTAACTGAGTACAGACAAAACTACATAACTATAAAAAAATTCTGCGTGACTTCTGGATAATGGTATCTCTTCGGACACAAATGATTTTCCATACACCGTTCACCTAAGTTAAAAATAGTAACGCTGTGGAATTTAAATACTTTTTCAGTTACATCGAAAGTCATTATTGTCATTTGAAGGAATAGTTTTGATCAATTTTTTTGGAAATTTCCTTCTATGCATCATTGACTTGTAGGATACAAATCATTCAATCTTATGGCCAGTGAAGATGATTCCAAAATTATTGCAAATTGAAATACTATTATGTGTCTCCTACACAAAGGTAAATTGTGATCACACACAACCTTAACCTGTCATAGGACTTTGTGTAGCCATCAGTAAAAGACATTATCATCTTACTGTTCCAAGAAGAACATCAGCCATGATGCAGAAGTGCACAACAAAAATGTTCTAATCACCGAACCACTCGGTCCTGCATTGTTATGGAACGTTCTTATCTTTTGTGTTAGCGAGTGGCTCAACATTAATATTACTGTTGGTTTGCAAATGATCATAGTTCTAGATTTAGTGGTTAAAATATACTCATCTGTACCACGGAAATTTCTTGGATTGACTTTTAGCTTCAAGCTGATCTTATAGCTGGCAGATGCCATGAAATTCTTACTTTCATCTAAGTGCATGAAAATCATGTTCCACATTTCTGGGGAACACAACTGTTTTCATAATAAGGACCCAAAATCAGTCCATGTTAAATTTATCCCAAGAATGCTTCCTGTGAGCAATGCACTACTCTGTTAGGCAATATTTCTGAGCACTTCAAACAGAATATTTTTCTGATTTAACATTGAACCCTTGTCTGCTGAATTGAAGATTTTATTTAAATCTGTGATTCACTGTTCTCCCCATTGTTCTTACATCTAGATTATAGTGCTAATTTTTTTTATTACTATCGTCACTTATTCAACCAAATCTTGTTCTCCAGGTCTCATCTCTCATAAGGCTTTGAAAAATGTCATGCTAAAAGACAGTTTTCTATAAAATGATGTGTTAGGGATTGGATTTACCCAACACAATCAGAACTCAATGTCTTCAACCCTTCACCAGGAAGTATAAATGCAATGTAATTTGATGGGTTCAAAGATATCTGTTTCTAGAAATAAAAGACAGCAGTGAAATGATGATGATATCTAACAGGCATGTAAAAATGTCAAATGAGGCTGGCGATTATAGGGGGAGCTTAGGTAGTTGGGTTGGCTATGAGAAATTTAGTTGGTGACATGTCAGTGGCAGAGCTGCCTGCACACTAGCTGGTGACTGAAACATATCTACCAAGAATTTCCACTCCGTGAATTAATTCAAAGCTTCACCAAATTAGGTCATACCTTCAAGATTAAATCAGCACAACATGGGCAACAAGAAAAATCCGACCCATAAATCACAGATGTAGTTAGCTAGGATTGTTTGCTTACAGATGAAACAAAACAAACTCGGAAGAACGCATCAAGAAAATGAAATGTCTTGAACTCAATAGACCAGTAAAAGCACCCTTCCCTTCCTAGCTGTCATTTTGAAAAGTCACATACCTCTGAATATTTAGTTCCCCATTTTAATCTCCTTATAACCATGTCTCTGTAAAGGACAAAGAAACCATATCTTTTATCACAACTTGCACAGCTAATTCAGTTATTTTATTCCAAATATTATATACATTTCAGTAAACAACCATGAGTTTTACCTTCCCATTTTGTCCTCTTTAGAGGCTATTTGCTGCTGTTTTTCTATGTTGGTACTTTCTGGCCCACTCAAGATATCATTATCCAAATAGCTGCCCTGCAATGCTGCCATTTCCTTTTGCGATGTAAACCAACATTTACTTTCTCGTAAATCCTCCCACCCTCTTGAGCAGGCTCCCAATCTCCAGCGGTTATCCAAGTGCCAGAAAACTTGCACATTTTTCCTCAGCCAGTTGCTGAAACATGTCAGAGATTTTTTCATCAGATTGTGATTTTGACTCTAATCTAGAATCTCCTTCATCCCATTTCACACTGGTTCAGATAGGGTGGAGGTTGATACATCATATACCAAAATAGGATTCTTCCCATCAAGCCAGTTTTGCACGCTGATTGACATCATGATCTGACTGATCTGCATACTTGAAACAGACACAGGGTCGGCGCACACTAACTCCTTTAACAATATGAATAGGGTGTACATTGTATTCTTATGGACCAGGCCAGACCCTTCAAAACATTTAAAGAAAGTAGCCCAGAACCTAACTTTGCGAGTTGTCTTAAACAGGTGTAAAATGGATATTCCAGCTGGTCCAACCACTTAATTTTACACGAAACAGAATTTATTTGCAAGATTACCAAATGAAACACAAACAAAAGAGGACAGAATACAGAATAGCTTAATCTGTGTCATAAAACCAAGGACAACACAATCTTGCTAAAGGAGCAGCATCATCACACCTCCCCCTTAAAATAAAATGAACCATCAATATCCAAAGATGGCTTCATATTAAAATCTCTTAATCTTAAATTGTTAGTACACTACATATACATTACATTGACAGGAATCATACAAACATGCACTACTACTACATTGTTTCAGTCTGTTTTACTCCTGCCACCAAACGCCTCCATTTCTCACCCAAGTCTCAACAATTCTTCGTTAATCACATTTTCTTGTCCTGCCACATGCACAGTTGTCAAATTGAATTGCTGTAACAACAAACTCTATCCAAACAGTCTGATATTTTTGTCCTTAAATTTCTCCACAAACTTCAATGGGTTATGGTCAGTGTAAATGATTGTCTCAGATACATTACTGGTAAAATAAATATTGAGATTTTGTAGCACCAACATCAAGCTCAAGGTCTCCTTCTCAACTGCCGAATATTTCTGCTGATGAATATTCAATTTCCTGGAGAAATATCTGATAGGTCTTTCTAAGTTCTCATCATCTTCCTGTTAGTGCACAGCACCAACACCCACATCACTTGCATTGATAGCTAGCTTTAAATTCACTTTTAGCCAGGTTCATCACCAAGCCTGCCTCCCGAAGTCGATCGAACAACCCTGGTAAATGTTGTAAATGTTCCTTCCAGGTGTGACTAAAAATCACCAGGTCATCAATATAAACTATACAATTGGGTAATCTGGAAATGACTTTATTGATTAGTTTCTGAAATGTCTCTGAAATAGTCTCTCAAGTCATACCACACAGCATGACTTTAAATTGATACAGTCCATTTGGCATTATGAAAGCCAAAATTAGCATCGCACTTTCAGACAAAGGCACCTGCCAGTATCCTCTGAGCAAACGCAACTTAGAAATATATGTTGCTTGTCCCACCTTCTCAACACTGTCTTCCAAACACAAAATTGGATATGCACAAGTCTTTGTAACTGCATTGACTTTGCAATAGTCCATGCATAACTGTTGGGTACCATTTGGTTTTGGCACCATTACTGTGGGTGAGCTCCAGTCACTGGAACTGACTTTGATTATGTCGTCTTGCAGCAAGTGTTCAATCTCTTTTCAAACCTGTGTCAGATTTAGAGAGGTTTGACTATAAGGATGTTGCTTAGTCAGAATAGCATTTTCTATATCTATATCATGCATAATTAAGTTAGGACTTCCCAGCTTATTTCCACATTTCTCCCTATGCAGTAGTAATAACTCTTTCAGGGTCAATTCAATTTTCCTCTGGAAGGTTACTCAATAATTTATCCAAATGTTTGACAACTTGCTCATTGTCCAATTTAATTTGAGGAACATCCAATTCAGAATCCTCAGAATTTGGTTCTCCCCTTTGTGTTGTAACCAATAACACAGTCTCCTTTGGCTTTCCTTTCCTGTCAAAATACCTTTTGAGCATATTCATTGACACACTCTGTGAAATTTCGCTCTGTCTGCTGTCTTTATCAAATAGTTTACCTCACTCAATTTCCTTTCGACTTGATAAGGTCCACTAAACCTTGCTTTTAAAGGTTCATCAAACACTGGAAGTAACACTAACACCTTATTGCTCATAGAAAAATTGGGGGTTTTGATTTCTTGTCTGCTTCCTGTTTCATTGTATGCAGTGATACATTTAATTGATGTCTAGCCAACTTTCCCACTCTATTTAATTGTTCCTGAAAATTTGACACATAGTTATAATATGTGGTGTCTGAATTCTGACTTACCAATTTCTCTTTAATCAATCTTAGTGGTCCTCTCACCTCATATCCAAAAACTTTAAATGGGCTGAATTTGGTCAATTCATTTGGTGCATCTCTGATTCAAAATGTACAAATGGAATTCCCTTATCCCAATCATTTGCATAGTCTTGACTATAAGCTCTCAAAATGGTCTTTAATGTCTGATGCCACCTTTCTAGCGCTCCCTGTGGTTTTGGATGGTATGAATTGTTTTATTTTTAAGCTGTCCATAACTTTCTTGAATAATTTTGATGTGAAGTTTGACTATTGATCTGATTGTATCTCTGCGGTTAGTCTGTATCTAGTGAAAAATTTGAGGAACTCCACTACAATCCTTTTAGCTGTGATATTGCATTATGGAATGGTCTCTGGAAATCTATCGACACATCTATTATTGTTAACAAATACTGATTTCCACTTTTTGTTTTAGGTAGGGGTCCTAAGCAATCAACTAAGACTCTTATAAAAGGTTCCTCAAATGCAGGAGTAGGTATTAAATGTGTAGGTTTTATTACTGCCTGTGCTTTTCCAATCACTTAACATATATGACACAGCTGGCAAAGTTCAACTACTTACTTGTGAAGTCCAGGCCAGTAAAAATGGTTGAAATTTTGTCACCCTGAAATGCGCCCCGCCCCTCCCCCACTGGTAATTTATGCGCTACTTGCACCTCCTTTCTGTAGCCTACTGGTAGTATGACTTGATGAACTTCTGCCCATTTCTCATCTGCCTGAATGTGTGATATTCTCCATATCCTCATTGCTTGCTCTATCATTTATTTGCTCCTGGTTTGAATCAACTATCTGCTCAAATGGGGTCTTTGTTAATTCCACTTCAACTTTCTTATCTATATCTTGTCTTTGATCTCACTTGTTTTAACTTATGACTTTGTGACCTTGTTACCAAACAGTCAGGAAAAATCACAGGATATGTTTTAATTAGATTTAGATTTATTACAGTGTGGAAACAGGCCCTTCAGCCCAACAAGTCCACACCGACCCTCCGAAGAGCAACCCACCCAGACCCATTCCCCTATATTTAACCTTCACCTAACGCTACAGGCAATTTAGCATTGCCAATTCACCTAATCTGCACATTTTTGGACTATGGGAGGAAACCGGAGCACCCAGACTCTGGGAGAATGTGCAAACTCCACACAAACAGTTACCAAAGGGGTGAACTGAACCCGGGTCTCTGGCACTGTGAGGCAGCAGTGCTAACCACTGTGCCAACGTGTTGCCCTACGTGTTCTGCAATAGTTCATTTGCCTGAGTTTCCACTGGCTTTTCAACCACAATAGACAACACTCCCACCTTTGAACCAGCTATATCGTTACCAAGGACAAACTGTATTCCAGGAGCTAAGAGTTTGTCCAGTACTCCACCCATGACTTCTCCATTCTTCACTGGACACTCTAATCTCACTATATATAATTGAGTGCTTCCTGTCTCACCATGAATTCCTGTTACTCGTATCTTTTTCTGGCAGTAGTCCATCAGAGGTACATATCTCCTTATCTTTCAGTTTCACAAATTGAGAGGATCCCGTATCTCTTAATATTGTAACCTCTTTATCTGTTGCTCCAGGCCTATGTGAGTAAACTTTACCTTTGCAGGTGTATGGTTTAAGAAGATCTGGCACTTCCTCCTGAACCAACCTCCAATCAGGTTGTACATTCTGGTGCAGCTTTCTAGCCTCCATTATGCTTTCCGTTACCATTCCAACAAAATTCACTGGCTTATCCTGTTTTCCTGCATCTGGCTTTCCAGTGCTTTGCCTAACCCACCAACATTGTGATTTCATGGGACCTACGTTATTGCAGTGAAAAACTGGAGCTTTTTAACTTCTTCCCCTTCAAGAGTTTCCTTTTTACCCTGTGGTAAATTATCCTTATAATCTTCACTGAGATCTACCTTTCCCTTTCCACGTGAGGATTTCTCTTTTCCCTAATTTTATCCCTCATAGATTGAAGCTGGTATTGAAGCCAAACTTTGATTTATGGACCAGCTCATAATCATCAGCCATTTCAGGTGCTAACCTTGCCATTTTAACTCTCTGCTCTTGCATGAGTTCTCACTACTTCAAGAAGTGAATTTTTGAACTCCTTCAAAATAATTCTCTCTCTAAGAAAGCCAAAGGCTTGCTCTACTTTTAATGCCCTTATCTACCTATTAAAATTACTTTGTTTGATCCCCTCAACTCAGTGGAGGTTTGACCCGGGTCCCTCCTGAGATTCCTGAAATGTTGTCTGTCGGCTTCTGACAGAAGCTCAGATGCACTTAAGATAGCTTTCTTCACCTCCTCATATGCCACAGATATCTCCTCTGGTAATGATGTGAATAGCTCACAAGCTCTACCCACAAGTTTTGTTGGTATCAACAAATGGTCACTGACCACTGCATTTGTTTAGCCACCATTTCAAATGAGAAGACAAAGGCCTCTACATCCTTCTCCTCAAATTTTTGGCAATGCTTGAATATATTTAAACGGTTTCTTACCAGGCCTTTGGCTACCATAGATTTGATCATCCTCACTCTCTTCCTCACTAAGCTTACCTTCAGCCTTCACCTCCATCCTTTTAAGCTGATTTTCCTGTCTCGGTGCCAATTTCTGAAGTTCAAACTCCCTCTCTTTCTTCCTTTCCTCTCTCTCTCTCTCTCCTTATCTCTTTCTTCTCTCTCTCATTCCTCTACTTTAATGGTAATTTAAACCATTTCTTATCCTTTGCCTCTAACTGAGGTTGCTTCATTTTCAATTGAAGTTTAGCCATCTGTAAAGATTCTGATGGCATTTCCAGCAAATTTAAATGCTGAGCCACTGCTGTAATTATTTCTCCTTTCTTCATGGAAGGAAACAGCTTCAACTCCAACTTGTCTGCTAATTCTAGCAGCTTGGCCTTATTCACCTTTTCTAAGGCCCCCAAAGTCACTTCTTCCATCCCCAGAAAACTCTCAGTGATAGAAAGAGACATCACTATCCCAAGCATTGTCTAAACCAACCGAAATCAATGCTCAAATCAAAAGACATTATCACCTACCACTCACTGCCTTCGAGTAAAACAGTCCTAATCCCAATTCGGAGCAATAGAACAAATCCCACAAAGAGCCCCGAATATATTATGGACCAGACCAAACCCTCTCGAAACACTTCAAGAAAGTAGCCCGGACCCTAACTTTGCCAGTTGTTTTAAACAGGTGTAATGTGGATAGTCCAGGCGTGATGCAGCTGACCCAACCACTTAGTTTAAGAGACTACAATATAGAATAACTTAACCTATCTGAAAACAGAACACACTATCCCAATTTAATTGTGCTGTTGCAACTACTTGCAACAATCTCCATAAGCACCCATTGGCAAAAAAGGAAAGGTCAAACATAGGTTCTTACAGGTGATAGGTCAGAAAGAGAGAGAGATGGCAGAGAGATTCAGCATGGAACACCTTCTTCCATGCAGCTGTTTCCTTGATCATCATCCTCAAACAAACCGACTAATCTGAGCATTCAGACTGCCATAACCCAACCCAAACCAAACCACACCAGAGGGAAACTGTGCTGGGAGAACTGACCACTCCCTTTTCATTGTACAAGCATTTGTTTTTAAACTTAAAAGCTTCAAATAGATCAAGCCAGACATTTCAGAACCTATGTCGTATAACACTTTTGAAAATAACCAAGGGCATCACAACCTTGTGATTGGAGCAGCAGCATCACAGTATCTAAAATGTATTAATGTGCTATAGATGCCAGTTTTGAACCAGAAGGTATCTCATAAGGTCTATGAATTGAACATCTTCAAGTGAAATTTCACACCTCCAAGCTGAAACTTCAATCATAACTCCAAAGCCTAGAAAATTGAGATCTCTGAATCTCAGTGCAGCACTAATCTGATTTGAGCAACTTGTTCGTTGTTCCATGAAACGCTAAGTTATTCCCAAGTTGCAGTTATCTTGGCTGTAGGTTGGTCATTTTGTTATCTAATACTCATTAAAAGTTTGCAATAACATGTATGTTATCAAGTAATTCACTCAAGCACAAAAATGGAATTCCAAGATTTTCTATCCTTTAACTCAGCAAATGCGTCTCAAAAAATGCAGTCAAATGGCAAGCAACAGCAGTGTTTCTTCCACACTTCGGTATCAGTTAAAAATATAATTTTAATTAAGATGACGTAATGAAATTTCTGCATCTACACACATGTTTTACTATTTCCAAACTTTCCAGTTAATGTTATATTCTTAATGGTTTTTGGAAAATTTTATTGGAGACAAGCCATTTTTCCACTCAAGATTTATATCCCAGCAACCGTACATTTATCTACCGTTGAAAAAATACCATTGCGTAGCTGCAATCTTGTACACATACGGACATACAAATAATGGCAGACTGTTAAAGGCCCTCTGGTCCATCCACTCTGTCCTATATCTTGTTATTATATCTTGAAACCATATAATTCCCCGGGAGAAGTGAGAGGCAAAATAAAACCTAACATATCCAATATATACAGTTGTGTAGATCCAGTAAATAGAAATTAAACAAGCATTTTCAGAAATTCCATATATTTGTATGATGTGGGCTATTAAATTAGTATATCATACTGCTTTTTGCTTCATTTGAAAAGGGAAGTAAATATTATGATTTCAATTTTATTTAAATATACATATATTTACAGCAGGTACAAAAAAAAACACAGTTGAACACCTCCTGTTAATTTGTCCCTGTCCTATAAGTTCATTTGAAGAAAGGTTGTGAATTTCTGTGGAAAAACGTATCGAACGGAATGGGTATTTAGTGTTCAATTTGGCAGATGATTGCCAAAGGAATCTTAAATTTATCTCTTTGTTATGCCTGTTGTGAATTGCTGTTAATTGCTTTAGCATGCATGTTGCAAGATATACAGATGCCAGTGAAAAATCACACAATTGAACCTATGTAATTTAAGCATATCATATAGAGCATTAGGGAAAGTAGTTCCTCAAATTTTCTAAAACATTTTATGTGTCTTAGACTTATGCGGCACATAGGAAAAATAGGTAATAGATCTCTGTAATTTATTATATTTTATTACAACTGTACAATTTTGCAGGTTGAGTGTTGCCTTGCATGTTACTCTACATAACTCATTCTATGTCACTCACCAATCTTTAGCCAAAAGAATGGCATATTAATTGGAAGGTCTCTTAGATCTGATAATCTTATGTTTTAATGATAAAGTGATGTAAGCTGTCACTAGAAGATGCATGAGAACATTAACTTGAATTCTCCTCTGATGTTTCCTCCCTGTCTACTGGGGAAGACATGATTTACATGTTCTATCTTTCATTTCAAATCAAATTATCACTGTGTAGGATTCCATGGTATAACAACATGTCCACACCCTTATATTTACTCCACTGAAAGTTTTCTAAATGTCAATAAATGGCATTGATGCAAAACAGATTTTTTTTAAAAATCAGGATAATCAAAAACAAAATGAGTTTCAGAAATTACAAGGATTCAATTCACAAATTGAAGTAGGCGAAGTAGGCGAAATGTTCAACAGAAGACTTTGCATCTTTCAAAAACTTAGATTTGGCACATTTGTAGCATTCCATGCTTTAAATTTATTGGCCAAGGAAATTTATTGCACAACGCCTGGTTTCCAGGTGAAAAACAAGTGGTGATAGTGTCAAGTGTAGAGAGTGGGATTTGAGTATGCAGTCTGCTCCAGTACACAGTAGTGTGCCACATTAGCTAGTCATCTACTGACCACATGAAGCTGGCTTAACACAATTGCTATGCAAATTGAAGCTTTATGTCTTTTTTGGTCCACTTTGCTAAATTGGGTTATGATCACGTGCAGCATGCGCTGTTCTTGCCTCAGTCAATTATCTCAGACACATAGCAGCCAAATTAGTCATCCTCAAAGAGACCACCAGAGGCTGTGACCCAGTTGGTAAATACAATGTTTTATTTACAAAATGGACACAAGTTTCACTTCAATAACTGGTAGAGATTCTGACAAATGTCAGGTCATTTTGCGCATTGAGAGTGTTTGTTTGTTTGTAATAGTGGCAATCTTCAAACTTAGTAACTAACAAATAACAATTGTTTTAAATATGAGGACAAATCCTGAAGCTATCATTAAAAGGAAAATCAATTCTTTATAATTCTATGGCATAAAACATTTGAAGCAGGATTTCAGTGGCCCAGATTTTTGCTCCACCACCAAAAATATTGCAGTGAAACTTCACCCGGTTCAAGCAGGCTGTCTCACAACCATTTAATGCTTTGAAGAGAGTCAATTGCCTGGATTTCCTGATTTCTAGCCCCGTCTCAAAAGAAAGTTCTGCCTCGAATAGCTGTCAACAAATGAAATTCCATATTCCACTAACCTCACTGTTCAATGCACAAAATCCCCTAATATCCATTTGCCAAGAAGCTCTATTATTCAGATTCTAGAGACTGCTGCCATTAAATCATTGTTACCTCTCACAATTGATGCAGTGTGGAAAGAGTCCATTCAGCCCAGTGTGCTCACACTAGCTTTGCGAGCATTTTAACATAGTTCCAATCTCCAGCCTTTTCTCCATAGTCCTGCATATTGTTTCCATTTTAAATAATCATCCAATGTTCGCTTCATTGACTCAATTAAACCTGGTTCCACCACGTTTCTTAACAGGGCATTCCAGACCCTAACGACTTGCTGTGAGAAAAAGAATTACCTATTTGCTTCTTTTGCAAAACAATGATTCCTCTAATTCTTAAACTGTTTACAAGTGGGAAATGTCTCCCTATACACACTGTCCAGAATCTCATGCTTTTGAAAACTTCTATGAAATCTCCTCTTGCTGTTCACCTCTCCAAGAAAAAAAGGTCCCAACTTCTCCAGTCTTTCCTCATAAATGAAGTGTCTCATCCCTTGAACCCCATTCTTATAAACCTCTTCAGCACTCTGTCTAATGCATTCACATCCTTCTTATAATATAGTGAAAAGATCTGTACACAATACTGTCGCTAAAATCCAACCTGTGTCTTCGATTGGCTCATCGTAACCTCCCTGCTCTTGTAAGCTATGCTCCTATTTATGATTCCTAAAATATTGTATGCTTCATTAATAGTTTTCATTAACTGTCCTATTGCCTTTAATGACATATACATATGCACCCAGGTTTCTCTGCTCCTGCACACCCTTTAGACAAGTACTCTTTATGTTATAACTTCTCTCCAAGCTCTTTGCACCTAAGTACATCACCTCACACTCCTCTGCAGTGAACTTTATCTGCCAATACCACAATCTTCTTACTGTTCATATTCTTGGCACTTATTCTAAACAGCTGTGCTAACACCCTCATCAAAATGGCATCCAGTGAAGGGCACCCAAACTATCACTCATTGCTGTGTACATAAGGGTGATAAGTAGTTACATTGACATCTTTGTCCATAAATTATAAATTACAGGGATTATTTAGTATATAATCTTTATCAAAGACAAATGGAAATGAACATTATCCAAATTTGAATACCAGGGATGATTAAACATTTTGGTTTTTATTTCCCAGTTGGAATTTGATTTCCTACTGGACTGTATTGGTGTTACATATCCTTGATTTTGTTCTGGTACTGTAGTCATTTCAATCAGCAATGGTAGTTAGTGGCTTAAATTATGACAGAATCAATGTGAAAAACAAGATTCTATTATTTGGG